>NC_092067.1:5205000-5447500 GCF_039877785.1 Chaetodon trifascialis | reverse complement strand
CATGATTGCAGCTTACAAACTGCTTGGTGTGCTCTTCTGTTATCAGACATTAACATCATCTATCAAAAACAAATATCACAACACAACTTGAGTGGGGATATATGTGGGGATATATAAAATAATGCAGGGACGTAACATTTCTACGTGCTTCCAAAGGCAACTGGACTGGCTTGCGGTTCGAGAAGATGTTTTGCCTCTTAGCCAAGAGGCTTCTTCAGTTCTAACTGACTGGTGGGAAGTCTCTCACCTGCTCTGATGGTGAGCTTGAGGCACATACACACAAGTACTTCCGGGAAAGCCCTCAATGGAAAGCGGTTGCAATTTGATTTCGCCCACAGAAGGGGATCTTCATCTCCACACGAAATGCAAAACTGCAGCAGTGTTTTTGGAGACCAACTCGCTTGCATTCATCATCTGCTTTTTCTAATTCTCCCCTCTGAGGAGAAGCGGTCACGTGACACAAAATTATGATCCACCACCACTGCTATCTTCAAATACCCCAGGACACCGTGTTCCCGCCCAACGCTTGCTCAAACATAACACACTTCAGTTTCGGGTCAGCAGTGGTGGCCGAATCACTGCCGATTTGCCTGTGACTTTGAGCTATCCACTAACCTACTCCATCCCATAGGCCCTCTGTACTGGCCAAGAGCTGTCATGAATTCATACTGCTGTTGGGAATCCTATGCAATCGATCTATACAGGGAACTTCCAGTCTTCCTGGCATTCATCCTCCCACAGGACTAGAATTTGCACCAGAATGTTTTTTGTTCTCTCCTGGGTACCACCATCATTATGTCGAGGCGTAGAGAGGTGTGGGCCAAGCGTGGAAATTGGAACTTCGAACCGCTTATCTTTATGTTCTGTGAGCCTTTTGTAGCAGAAGTTGGATTTTGGCCCGCTGGACATCTCACTCCCTCCTGAAGCAAAGGGGACTGCTCTATTTGCATCTTAACACATTGGTCACTTTTTCTGCCTTCAATTCAGCAAAAGACAGCAGGAGCGCAGCAACACCTACAGTCGACCTTGAGTTAAAATGGTTTTCAGACAGTCAGAAAGTTGAACAATGTAGCAGTGTCACTTGCAGCTGGGCCCTGCCTCACATCCCATGTGTGCAGTTGTGTTGGCAAGCGGAGAGCAATTAACACTGACTGTAAAAGGAGTGCGGTGAAGACTGTCCCTCAGCTCCACGGCTCCACCTCCATTATTTTCTTCTTTTGTATATCCTTTTTTGCCCAAGACCCCTGAGTGTGAATCCCAACTGCTCTTTTCCCCTTCAAGGTTTCCCCTTCTGTTTTCACCATCTGTCTTTTGTTTGCATTCGTTATTGTGCATGCATTTCCTATAAAGTAAAAAAAAAATAGCATACAACCATGTCAGAGACAATTCCTTTCAATATCCAATGATGTCTAAGTCAGAACTTGATTTTTTTTCCCCTTTTTTGAAGTGCACAAGTAATCTGAAGAATGAATGAGCAACAGCGCATCAGGAGGCAAGAATTAAAACTACAGGGGCTGCCAGTCATGGGGTGGATGCTGCACTGAGTGGATACTGTGATGAACTGAGTAATGATGAGATGGGAAGCTTTCAAAAAGCTTGAGACCAGCTTTGTTTGGCAGCACCCATCCATCCAACTCCCTGTCTGTCAGTTAGCCTCACTTGTTAGCCTTTACATCTGCAGTTTAGGAGTCCTGACCCCAATGAGCAGAAGAGCTACAGTATGAGACAGCCCTGATTTCAGAATGCCTGCAGTGACCACAGATTGGAAGGCCGGGAGTCATGCAGTTTGTGCAATGATGCACGAGAGCGGCACAAAAATAGACGTTTTGATTTAAATGAATTGTTTTGCTCTGACATTACAAAATAGGACAGCAATCATTTGCGTCTCTCATCTTCTATCAGAAGATAGCTCTGAACGACATACTGTACTCACTCTCCCTTGTGAATTCCATCCACTTTCAACCCTTTTCTACTTTCTCTATTAATATCTGCTATGTACCAGTTTAAACAGAAATATGTCAACCCATCTTATAAGCATTTCTCTTTGTGCAGTTTCCTGTCATAGGTAATCACAGATGTTTATCTTTATTGTATTCTGTCACTATGGTCAAAGAGCCTCCACCTGGGGTCCACACAGTGGGGTCACAGGAATATTTTGGTTAATGTACAGTTAACTTTTCCTCTGAGACTTGCTCTACTTAATATTAGTTACTACTGTAAGTTTGCAGATCAAGTGAAGCTTACCCTCTTCTGACTGACTTTTGTGAGAGTCGGGGCTAAGTGTGCAATTAGTCAAAGGCCAGAAATGTAAACAGCAGCAATTTTGATCATCATTTTTAAAGAATACATGCAAAAATTCTCTAGTTTCGCTTCTAATACTCACACCCATAGTCTTTGGATTTTGGACTGTTGGTCGGACAACATGCAGAACAAGGCGCACATATCAGATGTGACCATGTACACCAGGTACACGTCTTCCACTGTTGAATAAGTGAAAGGTGACGGATACATATAATATGATTATTTTTTTTCTTTCACAGTGGTGTGTATCTGTGAGTGCAAGTAAGAACCTAACACACAGTTTGGCTCAAACCTTTCTTAAAGCATGAAAAAAAATGTGTCAATAGTCCTTGAAGTTTGAAGGCAACCAGCAGAAAAACGAGCCATCCAGGCAGCTCAGCTGAAAAATACTGTAAAAACTTGTCATTCCAGGAGACAAGAGAGTGGGACACACAGAGCTAGGGAAGCCACTGCCATACGTCTTTCACCTTCAGCAATAGGCTAAGGGGACGAGAAAAGGATGGGAGAGGGGGCGTACATCAGGACATGACAGCTTTCACCATGCAGGACCACGCAAGCCCAGAAATGTCATGAAAAATAAGCAGCAGAACCTACTAGTCCAAAACTTATGAGGCCATCTTTTTTTGCCTCTCCAACAGAGTGTGGAAGACAACTCTGCATTTCTTGAAGTCTGAAAGAACACAGTGTCACATTTAAGTGCTGACGTTTTCACCAAGTGAAGTGCTACAAAAATTCAAATAAGGAACACTTGCTCCTTTACAACAAATCCGGTTAATCAAACTGAGCTGGCACGTACTCTCAGACAGCTAGAATTAATTTATCTCTCCATCTCTGCTGCATCGTCTCTGATCAAATCCTCAATTTAAACAGGGTTATTAATGCGTCAGTTAATGGAGTGCATTAATTTGGTGGATCTTTGAGCCTGGCAATGGATGCAGACCTCACGCCAACACATCCATCATCTGAGGGCAAGCTGCAGTGCGGAGGCCCCACCAGGATACTGGAGTCTCCAACAATGACTCACTGCTTGGCTCAACCTGACATGGCAGCTATTTAATCATTCATTAGTGGTGGAGCTGGTGGTGGCAAGTGGGTGGCTGAATCGAGAGGTGGTGGAGAGAGGGTGTGACACCAAGCATATGAGAGCCATAAATGTATGATTTTAAGGAAGGACTATTTGACAAACACAAGAATACTGGACAGCAGACAACATGCACTTCATTTCATTTATGTGAGATCGAGTAAAGTTTCATCACACTCACAAACATGTCTCCAATTTCACTTAATTGATGACTTATGTTAATCATGTCTGATTAATGTATGTAAGACGGTAACATTTCTGTGCCATTAGTGTTTGATGGAGTGACAATGATGTGTTCACAGATCTATCATTTAAAGACATGCTAACAAACATAATCTAGCCCGGCTCTATCTTAACATAAATTCATCTTAAATTGATGAAGTGAAAATGGACAAGTGTGAACACTATAAAGATCAACCTAGCTCGAACAGGCATGCACACACATGTGCACACTCTCACACGCATACACTCTCACACACACACACACACACATGAAACCTGCCCTCATACATGCATGCACAGGTGAGAGATTAAACTTGACTAAGACTGATGTCTTTAATCTCTTAAATGGAAATTCAAACTGTGCCACTGTTCCTGCCTGACAGCTCAGACTAGGCAGGCTGGGTACGGCTGCACCCTTTGGGGTGAACAAATCTTTGATTTTCACAAGGGCCAAGCTTAACAACACTTTTGCTGCCAATTATGCTGCCAGGCCACTGCAGGCTTGAAAAGTATTGCTCCCTATGAGGCGGAGAATTACCTGTTTTGTAAAAGGCCTGTGCAGAAGCCAGAGTGATGCCACGGCCATGCTGCTAAGATTCAGCCTAAGCTATCTTAACTTTTCATGAATGTTACAGTAGCTGGAAGCTAATGCCTGAATCATTGCCTAATGCATGCAGGCATAAGAGCATCAAACCAAGCCGTTAATGAAAACATGGCAACACACCTCCCTCCTTCTCTTGCTCGTTAACAGGGGCTTCAAGCCTCATCCTCTCTTCTCCTCCCTCTCCACCCTCTAATCTCTTCTCTCCATTCCCCTCCTGTGTAACTGAAGGACTCTTGCTGTCTTCTGCTTCATCTCTCCTGCCTCTGAGTCTTATGACTCAGTTCAAACACATTTGCAATTTTTTCTTTGTCTCATTCCTGCCATGACATTTGTTATATTCTATAATGCTGCACCTTTTTCATTAGGCACAAATCTCATATTGTTTGTTGCTGGGGCAAGTTTTATTATAGTGGCTGCTCCTGCAGGAATTTACATCTCACTGTGCTAGAAAACACGCAAAGTTTTTCCTTGAACACTTCTATTACTGAACCCAAATGTTGTCACTGAAGTGAATAAATGTTCATGTTCATTCCGGTCTCATCATATTACTCTTTTGCTAGTTCTGACAGCTAAAAAATTGGTCAAGATTCCAATGACATCTTATTTAGTTTTATGTGTTCCTTCCCATTCCCATCTAAATGTCCATCCCTCCTTTTCTGTTTTTTCTTCTCTTTATCTCTTAATTTTCCACTCTGCTGTCCTTCATCTCAGAATTTCAGAAGAACCACATGGAAAACCCAAACCTTCTCATTTTAGCATGACTGATAAAATCTGACAGGCAAGACACTATGGAGATGTTTTTATACTTTATAAAGCTCCACAGTCAGCCGACACACCCGGGTTGAAAAAATATGCGTCAAAAATCACAGTACATATTCTCAGAGTCACAACTCCATCAAATCCGAACACACGAGCGTGATAAATGTATTTCCGCTTCAGCGTGACTTACACTTCCCATCATACAAAAAACAAGCTCGTTTCAACTGCAGATGTTGCCTGACAATCATCACATTCAGAAACTTTCTTCAGTATCAAAACAAATGCCCATCCATCTGTGGCGTAGAACTGAAAATGCTTCCACATTCTGCCTCTCGAATGCTTCTGTGTGGGGATTATCAGATCAGCACAGCCTTACTAACGACTGTCCTCCTTCATCATTATGTATTAGCTTAGCTTTTATTAACAACAATAATACACTTTATTTGTATAGCACCTTTCATACAGGAATTGAGTGCTGTTGAAAAAAGAAAGACGGAGAATAAAATCCACGTGATAATGAGAATAAGGATGAAAATAAAAATAGAAACAAAGCATAAAACCATTCAATAAAGTAATAAATATAGGTTAAAACAGAATAAATGAAAATGATATTGCATATTATATGATACTGCATACATGGCTTAGGTTGAAAAGTTCAACTGACCCCTGTCCCTCTCTTTCACGTCACTCGTCTTTTGTCCTTCTCATAGCCATCTCCACGGCTCATTTGTATCCCCATCAATCTGTCGTCACTGCTGATCTTTCCTCCATCTCTTTCTCCAAACCCCTTCATCCTCAGTCTGAGATTGATTGTCACTAGTCTTCCTCTTTTGTTCTTTCTTCCCTCTCTTTTCATCACGATGATTCTTCCACCACATTTCTCTTGCTGCCTACTCTGCTCTCTACCCTCCATTTGATCTAAGCCTTTCACTCTCTCTCGTCCTCCATCCCCAACTTCTGCCTGAATCCCTCTTTCCACTGCTCGACCACAGTGATTCTGAGGTTAATTAGCCCTTCAAGTGTCAGAATGTTAGATCCCCTCTGCCAACCTGCTAGCTGGCCTGTGATTGCCTCAGTAGGGGGACTAACAAGCTCGGGCGTCAGACATTGGAGCAGGCAGAAAGTAAGAAAAGGGAGGGAAAAAAAAGAGGAGGAAGAGCAAGAAGAAGGCATGGACAGAATAATGATTTTAAGAGAAATTCAGAGGAGACCGATCTTAGAAAAGGGAAGAAAGGAGGGAAAGAAGCGTGATCATAATGGGAGAGCTAAGAGAAAAAGGAAGAAAAGAAAAGAAAAGAAAAGAAAAGAAAAGAAAAGAAAAGAAAAGAAAAGAAAAGAAAAGAAAAGAGGTAATGCAGAACAAAGGATAAAGGGATAGTGAAAGAAGAGAAGATGGAGTGAGAGCTATGACAGGTGGACTGATAAATGACAAGAACCTTAGTGAGGTGAGACTGAATGTGGGTAAACCAATAAAGGATACAAAGAAAACAGAAACTATGGGAGAGAAAGAAAGGGTGAAAAAGATATAGTTGGTAAACAGAAGGCAAAAAACAGGTTGGAGAATGATGGAGGGTGGACAAAGGGACATGAGACTGAGGGCAAGAAATAAATGAAAAGACAGCGCTGAGAATCACTGAGCAAAAAGGGATTGGAATGAATGAACAAGGGGGACAGATAAAAGGTCAGCTGAATAAAAAGAAGAGACAGATAGCGGATGATGGATAGAGGGACAGATAAAAACTGTGATTGTCAAATGTAATGAAACAGGGGTGATTGCAGACAATAAAGTGGTTAAGTCCAGAGTCTACAAAGAGGATATAAAAGAAAATAAATGGAAAGACTGACAGTAAGGACAAAATAGGGACGAATAAAAATTGCTAATAAAAAGGCTAGGTAGGATGGAGACAGGGCTCATAACAGTGTGCAGGGAACACAGTGAGGGGACAGAAGGTGGAGGGATGGAGATGAGTGACAGATGAAAAAAGAAAGAAAGGAGCTGGTAATGGGAGAGGATCACTGAAAAGAAAGAAAGAAAGAAAGAAAGAAAGAAAGAAAGAAAGAAAGAAAGAAAGAAAGAAAGAAAGAAAGAAAGAAAGAACATATATATCTTCAGTCCAATGATGCTGGGTGGCATGTTTAAAAGCACGTCAACAGAATTGCATCAATTGAATTTCAGAACCCTTACATGCCAAAATAAGATCTTAAACAAGGTTTGCATTTTTGTTAAGAACTGAAGAACTATACACGACCCACAATAACTACGTCCTGTCGTCATCAGCTGTGTGAGCTGCATCTGCCTGTCACTGATTGGTTTGTAGAAGGACATGCATCTGATGCAGACGTGTTGTCAGTTCATTTCAATTCTCTCTCTCATCCTGGAAATAACTGAAAGGTGTCAGACTTTTTTGTGAGTTTTTTCCAATCGACTCTGTAAAGGTGACAGACCAGACGTCAATTAAACATCTGCTCTCCTCCTCTCCCTCTCCTTGTGCTACCACAGCTTATTTTGTTGCTTTGCCTTTCCTTTTTTAGGTTCTGCACACACGCACGGACGCACACACGTACACACGCACACATGCACTCCAGGCCACAGCCATCACCCAGTTGATGCGACATATGATGAAACCCATGGGCTCAGCATGGTAGCAGGCGAGGGATTCAAAGACCTACTTCAGTACCTCAAGCCAGAGTCTATTATGCAATCAAGAGCGACTGCGACTAAACGCACTGAAAAATACTTTTAGGAGGAAAAGGATGAGTTAAAAGTCAAGCTAGCCAGAGCAGACAAGACAGCTTTGCCCACTGACTGCTGCACAGATCTCACAAACAAAGCTACATTATAACTACCTGACTGGGAGCAGCTTTCTGTTGGCTGTTTTTCCCAGAAAGACCTGTTGAAGTCAGACATACTTAAATCTCTCTGGTCATAATGACTCATGAAAATTACTCCTGAGTTAATTTTTTAAATTAGTCCAGTATTGAGGATAGGATCCCTACAGAGATATACCTTTTAGTAAAAGAGCAAGATCCTTTTTGTCAAACCAGAAACAGCCACTACGTCACTCTCGCCAAAGCCACCAGGCTATCATCAAAAAACACATTTAATTCAAACTCTACAGAAACAAACAAACAAACAAAAACACATCAAAACCTTCTTGGTTCGTCTGTCCACTGTTCTAGCAATCACCACCAACTCTGGAGTGGTTGAAAAATACTCTTAATTCACCAAATCGGGAGAGGAGCCAGAGAGGTTGGGCACCAGAGAAGCCGCAGGGGAAACAGTGTGTAGAGCCAGAATATTTTCACATCCAACTCCAGACATTACGACTGGAGACATTTAAATATGTTGGACTCATAAAAAAAAAAAAAGTTAATTACAGGACAAGGGAAATGCTGGTTTTGTGACTCCTGTCCATCAACCATCAAATTCTTTCAACATCTAATGTCTGGAGTTTTTTACAATTTGGTTACATATTGGAATTTTGAATAATTGTTGACAGCCCACCAGGTAATGGCTGTTGGGCTATTGAGAGCAAAATTGACCAAAAGCAACATCCCTAAAGAAAAGTACAGACAAAATAAAGAAGTTGTGAAAGGGCCCTAAACTTCATAAACTCCTCATTTCTGTTCCATCATTATTTCTCTCTCAGTGAATGCTCAGTGCTAATTCACCAGTCACAGATCTCATCAGAGAGGGTTGACTATCAAAGTGATTAATCAAGCATTTGGCTATTGACCTAAATAAGTAATTAGGATTTCTGATTCCTAAGGTCTTGTTTTCACACCAGGAGCAGGTAATCAACCTATGTGTTCAATCCTTAGCAAGGTTCATTCAACCAAGCAGCAACAATGCCACTCAAGTCAGACTGAGTCACTGCCCTCTTCCAAACGTATTGTTCCATACGTGTTTCATGGAGAAAAAAAAAAGGAGGTACACACCACACCAAAGTCCAGATTCTGTTCGATCCACTCCTGGCCGTCTTTGAACTCCTCGTGCAGACCCATGATGTAGAGGGTGTCTAAGGCATCCACAATGGTCGCCCCAAGTTGGGAATTGCCTGCATGAGACACATGGTAAAACAAACAGGAAGATGAGGTTCACTTGTCCAGTCACACATTACTCAATTTGCTTAATAAAAAAAATGCTGCACCTCAGGGAATTATGAGTGGAAAACCAATCAAAAACACAATGGGCCTAATTTGTGAAGGAGAAACTAAGACATCCATTGCATTGAAAAAGAAGAAATTGCTCAGATGAATTTTAATATATGCAATTCAAACTTGAAATTAGCAACATGTCCATGAGTTCACACCCATGGAAACACATGGTTCATTTCTTTCCACAAAGATAAGAAATCAAGCTTATTAGAGCAGAGGTAAAATATCAAAGCTGCCATATCATCACAAAATGATCATTTGCCTCATTTACTCCAGAGTCATGGTTTGGATATCATGGACATTATGGCTTATATAATGTTGTGATTGTGTCAATTGGAGAGAGAAGCAACTCAAATTAAAGATCAAGCCAGTTTTGAAAGTTGTACATTTCGAATAGTACACGTGCAGTAATTACTGTATGACTAGCACTGATCAGCACCCAATAAACCCCAGCAAATACATTCTGCATGGTTTGTGCTCCACTGATATAAACTATTACTTATTACCCCTTTAAGGAAGCTGCAACTCATCAAGTACTGTTGATTCTACTAACTGTTGTGTTTTCACTCTTTTTGATCATTTTAATATCACTAATGCTGAGGTCAGCAACTCTCCTCATAATGTACAGCCATTAAAGCTCTTTTTCTATCCTCCAGGCATTGAAGGTACTGTCACAGGCACATTCCCTGTCCTTTAGCCTGGGTAGATCTTGAAATCTGCATCTGTTTTCTACCGTCTTTTAATTGTGGAGATGGCCAATAGCTGGACATACAATACAATGAACATGAGTCATTTCATCTTGCTGTATGAACATGTTTATCATCTGTAACACTTTGTTCTGATCATCACTATCGTCCTTTCTCTCTACAGTGAAGGATACCTGCATGTTTTTGTTTTCATTCGAGTTGAAACTACTGTGGCAGATAGTCATGTCATTGCATACCATGACATATTAAGAATTATGCTAATGAGATCAATGACTGAAGCAAGATTCTTATCTCGTTACTACAGATGATGTAAGATGATCAGCTCTGATCAGTCGTCACTGTGTCACAATGTTACGTTGCGCTACACCAACAAACCAGCATGCCTTAAAGCATGAAGGAGTTACAGCAGATTCAAGAAAATCTCCTTATCAATATGTAAAACTATGCAGCAAGGTGTTCCAAGATCTCATCGGATTATCTTGACGTCCATCTACTGCTGCTCGCTGCATTGGGTTCATTTCGGTGCACACAGTGGACACATTTCAGTGGCATTGCCCTTTAAACCCTTCCTCATTTCATATCAGCTGCTGCGTGTTCTGCTGGAATTCCTGAGTCTCCCACCATCCCCTCTTATCTATGACTCCATTCAAAAGGAGAGTGTCTGGCCTCATGCAGGAGCTGCAGTGTTATTATCATTATAGACAGGAACCTCTAAATCACTCTAAAAATACACTGCAGCCAGGCAGGCATGGCTGATAGCAAGTTGCCCTGGCCGCCTGCCGGATCTTGACAGATTGGCCCGGCTGTTGGCGGAGCAGAGCCCCTCTGCTGCACCACACAACCCCCATCCTCCTCCCTTCTGTCACTCTCATCACCTACAGGTACGCTTTAGGCAGTCATAGCAATGCGACACCATTGAGGCAAAGATAGAGGCCTGTCAAACTTCTTGAGTCAGAGAATATTCCTTTGATGTCAAGGTTTTGTGTAACAGCTCCTGGATGCATCTCCCCGTGTCTTCACAAAAATGACACACCACGGTGAATAATCACTGCTATGAATGAAATGAAAATGCAACACTGACATTATGTCATTTAGCAATGGTTTCCCTTCTAAAATTCCAAGAGATGTTGTTTGAGAAGCCCTTCTCATCACTCCTCACAGCTCTATTAGTACATTCTTGCCATGACACGGCCTTAAGAGTAAAACTGACACTACGAACAACGCCGGATGTAGATCTGTTCTCTCTTCTTAAGGCTGAGATCACATCACATCAATCTCTGGTGCACAGTTTGGCTGTGAGTGCTTCCTTGCTTGCACCATGTGCATAGCATGCAGAACATTACCAAAATATTTTGTGACTGCATAGAGTACAGTATGACCCTCATCATTTACATGCATGTTGATTTGTTTTGCTGGCTGAAGTTTACATTCAGAAGATCCTTTAATTTTGAAATGTTTCAACTAAGCATGCCTCCAACATGAACCTGGCAATCCTACAAACAACATAATGATTCTAAACGTCCATCTGATCATTGAGATTAGTTCTACAGAAACAGAAAGAAGGCAAAGAGTACATGTGAAATAGGCATACATGGTATCATATATAGTGGCCTCAGGCTCGCATTTCCCTTTGCTGTGCTGATACAGACGTGATGACAGCAATGCTACTGTTCTATCTGCATGAAACACTACACTGTTCAGTTGAATTTAACAAAACGTTTTGTAGCTGCATTAAAATGTGTTCCATGAGGAACGAGGCACCCCTGATCAAAATGTCTGCTACTGTGCATAGCTAAGAGAGTTAAAGATGACACATTTCTTTATTTCAAGCAATATTACTTCTTCACTCTTTTACTGTTTCAAAATAAGAAAACAGGCAAAGGGCCAGAAGCAAAAGCACCCTGCATGGTCAGCTCTCCCCTGAACACCCCTTTGGCAAGTGCCACAGCCTGTAAAGACTTTTTGTAGCCAGCTGGAGTCTTTCAGTTCTTTCTTTCTTTTCTTCAACCTTCCTTGCAGAAGGTTTCCAGTTCTGTGAGAGTCCTGGGCTGTCTTGCATGCACTGCTCTTTTGAGGTCTATCTACAGATTTTCCAAGTTAACATCAGAGGGCCACTACGAAACATTTAGCTTGTGCCTCTCGAGATGTGTTTAGGATCATTACCCTGCTCTAGAAGCCATTCTCTTTTCATCTGAAGCTTCTCTACAGACGGTGTGATGCTTGATTGCAGAATTTGCTCAGCTTGACCTCCACTGTTCCTGTTGACCGCTGTTTCTTAATTACATTACAAACTGAGGAAATAACTATCTAAGACAACACGCCATCTTCTTTTAGCCTCTTCCTGCTTTGTGGACATCAATTATTTTAATTTCCAGAGTACTAGGCCACTGATTTGAGGGGCCCATGGCTGCTGATTGCTGGGAACATTTAAAAATCTTTGAAATTCGCATCACTTGACCCTTCCGGAAAATGACTGTGAACAGCCACAGCCCTAACAAGCTGATTAAGGTTTGACACCTTGCTGAAAGTTATCTGAGAGCAAAAATCTCTTGGGGATCCCACACATTTGCATGGCACTTGATCTTTAACTTCATGAATTTTGGAGATCAGTCCATCTTATTCACAGTAGCCCAAATGTTTGCATATCACTGTATGTTGCACACACACATATTATATCATGTTGAGTAGCCATCACTAGAGATAGCTGCAATTTGCATCATAGTTATTGACATGCCATCCACTCAACATGGATTTTTTTTATGGTATTTAGTGTTTTTTGGGGTTTTTTTTTGGTATTTTTATAATCTGCACGTAACGTACATGTACATAGTTGTTTTTCTATTCTGTTCTATTCTGTGCCACTGATTTAGCTTTTTGTAATACTTGCTGGCTGTAATGACTTCATTTCCCCGGTGTGGGATCAATAAAGTCTTATCTTATATTATCTTATTACTAGTTCATTAAAAATCATTCATGTGAGGGCTGTAAACAACAATTATTTCCATTATCGATTACTTGTTTAGTCTATGAAATATCAAAAAACTCAAAAGTTCTTTTGCTTAATTCACAATGACCCTTGTGAATAGAAGTCAGTATGTATGGATAACATGTTAAACATGGTTTTGAACTTTTGAACTTTGAAGTTCTGCATTGTCCTCAAAAATGACAAATGTTCTAAACCAATTTCTGACTGTAGTTCAGCCTACTTTTAATATTTTCCTATCTATCAGTAAGAAATTATCCACTGACACCTGCTTCTAATTTATCCAATTCACCACCCTTTCCAATTTGTGACTTCAGCGTAAAGTTCAAAGCAAAATAGGATTTAAATTTGCAGTTTACTTCTGCTCATCTGATTCTTCTGTGGGATATGTTTTCAAAGCCTTGAGAAGATTGGCTCACTTTCATGTTTGGATATAACCTTGCGATCACACCTGAGTAGTCTCCCCTCCACATCTCCTTCCTGCTCCATCACATCCTCTGCCTTTTCGTCTGCCCCTCCTTCTTCTCCCTAACCATCTGTTTATTCTCATTCATCACTGTCTCGCTGTGTTTTTCCTAATCTTTCTGTGATCGCTCCATTCAAACCCTGATGCATGAATACTTCTTACATCCTCCAGTAGGTGCATTTCTCTGTTGCCATTTCGCTTCAGTTGATCATTGTCGCCAGCTCCCTTTTTCCTGTTAATCTGGCTCGACCCCGCCTTTACCTGTCGTCAGTCCTTATATCTGGGCTTGTATTGTTTCACTGTCTGTTGCTGTCGGTCTGCACCATCCTCCGTGCATCGAAGGGCTGTACAGCTTTTTGTACAATGCCAACTGAATCAGACTGGCAATTCCAAAAGGTAGATTTAGGGTTGCCAGACTGCTTATCTGAGACAAATTGGCTAGGATGAGGTTTATTTATTTGGGGAGTTATCGGCACAGCCTCATGCGCACACACACAGCCAGTCTCAACTGAAAGCTTGAACATACTCGCTCAGACTAACTCTCTTCCTCTCTTAACACAGATATATGTATGCCCCTTATGCTTTGATTCAATTCACACAGCACACCTTTCTACCTTAAGTGAACTCTCACATTCTCAAACTTCCTCCTCTCTATCTATTACAATCTCACACAGCCCTCTCTCTCTCTCTCTCTCTCTCTCTCTCTCTCTCTCTCTCTCTCTCTCTCTCTCTCTCTCTCTCTCTCTCTCTCTCTCTCTCTCTCTCTCTCTCTCTCTCTCTCTCTCTCTCTCTCTCTCTCTCTCTCTCTCTCTCTCTCTCTCTCTCTCTCTCTCTCTCTCTCTCTCTAAAACAACAGCCATCCCGGTCTTGGTCCCTGTGCCAGTTTTATTAGTTGACAGGTTTCTGAGCGCTCTGGCATTAATTCACACGAGGCAGGAAAACGTGATGTCATTATTCAGTCTCCATTCTCTCTGTCTTGTAAACTGTCAGCTGTGGAAGAGTAGGAGATGATGGAGAGCAAAGGTGTGTGTGTGTGTCTCAGGGAGTGGCTGGGGTATATGTGACATGGAGAGCATTTGTATTTTTGTACTTTATTTTCATGCATGAGGCATGTGTTGTGCATGTTTGTGTGCCAGTACGTGTGTGTGCGTGCGTGCTCATGTATCACTCACATGTGGGGACATAATACAGGTCCCCCCAAATTAAATCATTACACTTTAGGGTGAAGACTGAGGATAGGGTTACAGGTTAGTTAAGGTTAGGTTAAGTTTAGGGTTAGGAATAGGAATAGGCAAATAGTGGTCAGGGTTAGGGTTAAAGTAATTCTCCAAGAAATGAATGTAAGTCAATGTAATGTCCCCAACTGATGAAAACCCCTCTGTGTGTGTGTGTGTGTGTGTGTGTGTGTGTGTGTGTGTGTGTGTGTGTGTGTGTGTGTGTGTGTGTGTGTGTGTGTGTGACTGTGTCTGCATTAACACTTTTTTAGCTATCTGTAACAGTCAGCTGACTATACTAACCATCTGATACAAGGCAGGGCAAAGGAGTATTGAACACATCAATATTTTTTCATTGAACAATTGATTCACATGAAACTGAGACCGCACATAAAACTACACAGATAAACAATTATTGATTAAGCAATGGTGCTTATAGGAACAGAAATCTGTCTTTAACCAGAGCCATTGCTATGCTGCTTAACAATGTTGTTGCAGAGTCTTGGGAAAACTCGTTGCCTCTACCCACCATGAGATGTTCCTTGCATGACAGATTTGTTGACTTGCATTCAGACGTGGGTAACTGTTTTAGTGGACATACTAACCTGTCAACATATACTAACCCAGCTGAGTCTAATTACAGCAGCACAGGTAATAAGTGGAATCAGCATTTAGTGCTTTTTCTAGGCATGTTCACGTTTTTCCTGGCTCATTCCACTTTAGTGCATGTAACTTTTTTCATGGATTGGACTGTCACAGTTTCTTGTCTGTGTAGTTTTACTAAGTTAATACCAATGTCTGGTCTCAGTTTCATATGGGTAGCTGCTTTTATATGTTAAATGGAAAAAAAAAAAAAAAAGTATTATTACTTCCTCCACTGTGTCATCTGTGTTCCTATATAAAACATCTTTGCTCTCAAAATCACAAAGGCATTTCAGCCTATTTTATAATGAGTCCAGAAGCGATAAACAAAGCCAATACCAGACCAATTCAGACCAGTCTGGCTGGCAGTGGACAACTGGTTACCAACTTAATTGGCACCAGACTGAAACATCTGCTGTCTTCTGTTTTCTGCCTCAGCAGGTTACTGGTCCTGACCTGAATGCCTGTCTCCAGGCCAGGTGCCAAAGGGCCTCAGTCTGCACTGGCTATTCATTTTATGACATTCCCTCATCTGTCCAAAAACAGGAAAATGAATAGCTTCTTCTTCTGTACAGCTTGTGGTGAAACTAAGTATAAGGAATATATGTGTATGGAAATTTCAGTTGAAGCATCAAAGGATTACTTCAACCGAGTTCTGAATTTCAGTGCCACATTTGGTAGACCTACATTATATACAATATGTTCAACGAAATGCCAGCACCACAGGCCAAGCCGGGATTAGACTGAATCACACTGCATGAATCCACAGGCTGTATGGACTGTGGGTAAATCCCTATAATGCTCATACAAAATTTCCACAGGGATGCATATAGTTATGGTATTCACTGCATAGTCTACCATGAATACATAGCTGTAACAAACCTGGTGACACTACTGTCTTCAACAGCTGCTCAAAGAGATAGTTCTTAACACTATGAGAGTCAATCAGTGCATCATTTCAGCTTTTACATGCCCCAAACCGGCAAAATAAAGATTTTTAAAATGGAGAAAAATATCCAACAAGATTCTCAATTTCATGAGTCCCTTAATCTGGAGGCAAAACAAACCTGAGACAAACAGACCAGCTAAACAACGCCCGCTGGATATAAAGTTTGGATAAGGTAAATGACTGAGAAATGTTTTCCTCTTCCTAACATAATAAAGTGGTGGCACCTTTGAGCAAGGCTTACAAAGGTTGCAAACAAAGAACAGAAAAGTTTTCAGGCAATATTGGATTCACTGATCTTTGATATCAAGATCCTTATTATACCTTACAAATGCGCAGCAACATCCAAAAAGCACGTTACAGAAACAGTGCAACTGATAATCATACAGAGCTTCAAGGCAACACTCTCCTACCATACGGCATTCTGTATACACAAGGTCGTCAGATTGGCATATTCAGAGCTCTGATCACATTTATTGATCACAGGCAAATGCATATAAAAATGTTAAAAATCAATCCAAAACCAAGGTGCAGAGCAGATTACTGTGGTGGACTGATTAGGTGTTCTTCCTCATAACTTTTCAACTTCCTCTGGTTTAATGTTGCATATGCTGACCCTCCGTTTAATTTGCCCATTTCTCTGTCTGTCTCTCCACACAATGGTGTGTTTCCTTACCCTCACGTTAATGGCTTTCAGTGTTTGGGCCCTAATTCTTCTCTCTCCTCTCCCTCAGGTATTTGGCATTTTGCCACTTGCATTGCTGGTGTTCCTGTTCCCTCTTGATCTGCCTCTCTCACAATCTGGTTTGAGTCATCACCTCCTCCATTATTTAACCGCAGCGGATCTTGAACCACCATGTTATATATGTTTACGCAATATCACAAAAATCTAATATCAAATTGATTTCAACCATATCATCGCACCTCTTATTACATGGCAGACAGAAGAAAGCTCGCTTAATTACTTTTCAGAGCAAACTGCCCACATCAGCCAGATGCTGCCACTTAAGGACTGAAGACAATGCAGAAGTAATCTTGCAGTTCAAATGATATTTTGCAAGAAGTAAATCAATCTCCCAAAATGTACTGTGTGAACACTGCATATGCTCAATTATTACATATTCTGTACGTAACACAGACCGAAAGCATGACACAGCATTAAATAAATACGTCACCCAGCTCTGTTTCCACAGTGGTGACATAAACATGTGGCAGACAGGAGTACCAACCAGGTGAACAG
Source organism: Chaetodon trifascialis (assembly GCF_039877785.1). NCBI lineage: Eukaryota > Metazoa > Chordata > Actinopteri > Chaetodontiformes > Chaetodontidae > Chaetodon > Chaetodon trifascialis. The sequence goes on along the minus strand of NC_092067.1, from coordinate 5,430,177 downwards.
GGGAACCTCCAGCTCTCTAACAGTTTCAGAGTTATACAGAGCAGCATTGTGGGTAATGTTTCCAAAGTGACTCATCCAATTATTAAGTGGCACTACTTTGTAGACTCCAGCTTAAATCATCAGCTGGTCACATAAATGGTAGACAATTAAAAAAAAAACAACTAAAGCCCGTGGGTGTGTTTTTAGATGGTAATGTTTTTCATGAAACTTCCCCCCTTTTTTTTTTACTCCGTTTGAAGGGCTTATGCACATTCCTGCTGGACTCAGCAGCAGGCAAATCCTCCTGTTTCCTGCTGTCCAATTTGGCACAAGCAGCCCTGCTGAAAGTTTAATCTGAAAGGAAAGAAGGGAGTAAGGGAGGGCCAAGCAGAAGAGTTGTGAAGAAAATTTGACGTCTTGTTGGGAGCAGAATTCAATTCTCTCCTCAGTCTCATTTTGCACTGCAAATGTACCAAACAAAGTCTACAAGGCTAGAAATAATGTAGGAGGCTCACACAATCCGAACTGGAGGTATAGTGATTACAGCTCGAGCAGACCAGGCCTGAACTGGGCTTAAAGGCTCAGATAACATGAAAAATACCATAAAAAAGGAATATACACATTTGTGTAAGATGATACGAGCCTCATTTGTGTCATGGAATACTACACTGGAAGATGTGTTCAAACTTTCATTATGACAAACAATGCTTGATCAATCCTGGCTATTGAGTTTTCATAAGCGTGGTGTACTGGATATTGACAATGGAGGTCTCTCTATATTCACTATACTATCATACCTGCTAACAAACAGCACCCTGCAATACAGAAACAATGCTGCTCCTCTATTTCCATGTCTTCTACATGGACCATCAACTTGTGAGGATATGTGACCTGTAACATGAATTAACATAATATTATGTATGTGGCCTTCAAATACATATTTAAGACAAAGAGTTAATATTAATTAGCTAGCTACAACACCAATTCCAAAAAAAAAAAAGTGACACTGTGTAATGCAGAATGTGATAATCTACTCATCATTTTGACATATACTATATTAAAAGCAGTACAAAGACAAAATATTTAATGTTTGACCTCATCAGCTTCATTCATTTTTTGTATCTGCTTACTCTAAATCTAATGCAGCAACATATGTTTCAAACAAGTTGGGACAGGAGCAACTAAAGACTGGGAAAGATGTGGAATGCTCCAAAAACACCTGTTTGGAACATTCCACAGGTAAACAGGTTGATTGGTAGCAGGTGATAGTATCATGACTTGGTATGAAAGGGGCATCCTGGAAAGACTCCGTCGTTCACAAGCGAGGATGGAGCGAGGTTCCTCACATGATTGTATGAAGGATATTACCGCATGGAACAGGAACACTTTGTAAAACTGTTGTTGGCAAACATAGTTTGCAAATCATTGTTTTTGTTAAATGTTTTAAAAAGCATCTCAACTTTTTCAAAGTCTGGTTTGCAGATACAGCAGATAAAATCTGCCATGTCATAACAATAATAATAATAATCAGAAATCAATCACACATCAACCATCACTTATGCCGATTGCCTTGGAGGGCTTCACAGTCTGTACAACAAAGCAAAGCAACATCCCTCTTGGACCCTTGATAAGGGGAAAACCCTCCAATCCAGACAGACATGCAATAAATGTAAAGTTGTCAAAAATGACTTGCCTGCTTTTGTCTGCCATTGCCAACTAAAGGCCCACTGGTGCAAAAAAAAACACCCCAAATATCAATCGAAAAATAGCGTTACCACTGTCAACTGGCAACACTAACTCTTCCCCTCCTTTTCCGTCTCTCATATAGAAAGCAGCTTTGGGCCCTCAGGCAGTCATTTTAAAGTGATCATCAGTGAAAGCTCTCATCCCACTCCACTCCTACTGCCACGATCACGCAGACATCCGAGTCTATACATCAGTCAGAGACAGAAAAGAAAGGGCAAAAAGCTTGGTGTGTGTGTGGTCCTTTCAACCGTGTCATTGTTTTCACTTTAACAGCATGTGGCTTTGCATCTCATCCAACAAGAGAAATAACCAGCGCAAAGCAATTTTGCCATTAGTTGCGAAAATGGACATTTGTATAATGGGTGATTTTAATCAGGGGGCTGACGAGGGAGCTGTGGCTATGAGTTCATGAATATGAAAGAGATTAGGAAATGTTCCTGGTGTGAAGTTAAGCTTCATCAAGCTAACATCCCCAAAGGTTGTTAGAAAAGGAATCATTTTAACCCTAAATAGATCAGGATGACTGATTTTGTTACAGGGTGTCCAAAACCACTGGAACTACTCATAACAGGTACAAATCCAAGCTGTCAACTTAAAAGATTGCATCCAAATGAACACAAATGTACACCAACAGCAAACTGCTTTCTGGTTAAATCAGTTGACATATGACTTATTTCGTGTATGGTTTTTTCCAACTCCATTTGTGTAAAAACAACATTAGTCCTTACTAGAATCAACTGTGATAAACAACATATATATTAAAGAAACTGTCAGGTGCTTTGAATAAAAGCAACCGGCAGACAGCATGCTGTATTCATAAACTTTAAGATAATCACTGAAGAAGTACTTTAGGATTGCTGCCTACAGGTTATTCAGCACCTTGCATTGCAGTCAATCCACATTTCTTCCCACGCCCTCCTCTTCTCTGACAAAATAACTGAGAGAAATTGAGTCTTCCCATTCTTCCACCTCACACTCGCTTTTCACATACTGTTTACCCACTGCCATCAGAACATGTCTAAATGCCAAAGGCACTGCCTAGAGTCAGTGTTTGGTTTGACCGTTCTGGGATATTGTAGAAACATGGCGGTAGACTATGTGGAAGAAGACCTGCTCCTTGTATAGATATGAAGGACTCATTCTATGCTAATGAAAACACAACAATTTTTAATTTAAGGTGATTATTCAACGATGAAAAAGCAATTATGAATAATATATTCCACTTCTGCCAATAGATCCCTCTAAACCATGACTCTATAGGTACACATAAATAAGTAATTTCTGTTTCACTGGTCTACACCCATGGGTACATTGCCATGGTGCTGCTACGTAACCCGTTGCCAGAAAGCAATGCACTGTTTTTCCCAGGGAGCCTCTCATGTGGAGACATGACCTAGATGTTGGTTATCACTGTATCCACACGAACCCTGCAGCAGTATAGTAAGAAGGAATGAATATCCAATTGCTCTAAAGAAGATTACACTCCTCAGTGTCTATTGATTAGAAAAGCTGGAAATGAAAGTAGTATTTGATTTAGCATTGTGGATTTATGGGATTCTGGATGAAAATTGGACGAGAGCATTATACCAAACAGCATCTATATTGAACTGCTCCCATCGATCACCAGTGAAAGTTTTGTGGATGATCAGATGTATTCTTGCTCAAACAAATAATGTCTCATGGCAATAACGGACAACAGATCATGTCTGGTATGATCCAACATGGTTGAGACTGTGTTTCAATGTGTGATGACACTAAAATAATATTCAAAATGAGAAGAGGGAGGACAATTAAGTTTCTGAAAAATATTTCTGAAAAATATTTCTGATACAGGGTTTTCACTTGATAAAATCATATGTACATGATGCACAAACAACAAAGTAAACTCATAATGGACAAAGCAGGTGTCAGTATTCCAGCACCGAGCAGAGGGGAACCAGGTGTCCAAACTTCATCCCAGTTTTGCATCATCTCCATTGCCTCCTATCCTCTAGCAGCTGCATCCCTGAGGCAGTCTGTGATATCATTTACTGTGAGCATGTCCAACTGCCATGTGGCTGAGACATCAGAGATTCTCCACTTGCAAGTTCAGATTAAAATCATCAGACAGCAAGCTTTCGGGGAAGCCAATAAAGCAGTAACAGTCACTAGGTCAAGCAGGCAGGGCAGGCCTCAGACTCACCAGTGGATTCCCTTGTGTGCAGACAAGATTAAATCCACTACAATGACTCCAATAAGGTCACTAAAAGCCACAAATGAAATCCATAGAGACAAGCAACACCAGAAACTGATGACACTCCTGACCCCCTATTGCTGGCTGAAAAATGTTACAAGTCATCCTCTAAGCACTAAATTCTAATTTGTTGAGACAAAATCCTGGTTTCCCTACTGCTATCAAACCTCTCTCTCTCTCATATAATTGAAATCAGCTTTTGTATGTTTGTGAAGTTTGGCTATATTTAGGCCAGCGAATGATTACCGCCATTACTAATTAAACTATGATTATTTTCAATCAATTAATCCTTTCATCAAATCAACACTTGAAAATAATGAAAATGTCCTTCAGGGTTTTCCAAAACAAAGGGTGACGTCTCCAGTTGTCTGAGGGCAAAACCACAAAAAGAGAAGAGCAGCAAATCCTCAGCCAGATCGAGCACACCCTTTTGCTCCATAAAATACTGACATGATTTATCAATTATCAAAATTGTCATCTCTTAATAATCTGTTGATCAATTACTATTTGAGGCTTGGGTAAAGAGAGATGTCTCATTCAACTTCAGAATATATCCAAAATCCCCTCTGTCCGGCGAAAGGGTGATTCATGCTTTATTGCATCTCATCTAAACTAGTGTGAAATTGGGAGGAACACTGGGTTTGGAAAGCACTCTGACCACAGAAGGACAGGGGTGTGGACTTAACTCACACTGCAGCCCTGATCAATGTAAAGTGACCTGTTCCCCCTGAGAGCATTTTCCAGCAAACAATGAGGACTGTGTTTCAAAATCACAGCGCTGTCCATCTACAACAAACAAGGCCACCTCAGCAGCTGGTGAGGGCCAGCCTTTGCTGTGCCTGACCCACAACCTCAACAAGGATCAAACGCTTTCAGGGTGAATGGTGGCTGATGTTCCTCATACAATTACCCATGGGTATCATTACCCTCTGGGTGTGTGTGTGTGTGTGTGTGTGTGTGTGTGTGTGTGTGTGTGTGTGTGTGTGTGTGTGTGTGTAAGACAGACTTAACAACAGAGAGATGAATAGAGTTGAACAGGCTAACTGCTTGGACAGAGTTACTGTGATCAAAGCCACAAGACACACAAAGTAAGTCATGCAACTGGCAGTGTGTGGTGGTGGTGGTGGTGGTGGTGTTTAGTTCTGACATGTTCAATTTGCTAAATTTGTCAGACCAGCAATCCAAAACCCAAAGATATTTCATTTATTATCATATATGACAAAGAATATCTGCAGTATCAGCTTTTTTCTAAAACTGACTGACTGCAAGTAGATATGCAAGAAGCATTTTTTGCTTTATGTATGTTTTGTTCCTTCCTGGAAAACTTAATCCTTAAACCAGTTTAAAATGAGCCTCGGTTGTTGTTGGATCTACGTCAGCATGGAGTGTGTGAGCATGTGTGTGTGAGAGAGAGTTGAAGGTAGTTTGCTGGCTGTGTCTGAAGATGTTTGAACTGTGCTTTTCTTAACCCAGCTTGAACTGTTTCTTTTACAAGGCCATGCGCTGTCCTTGCATGAACTGCTTCCCCTCGAGAAAAAGGCTGTGTTTCTATCTGTGCACGAAATCAGCTCTACTCATTCTCATTCAAGGAGAAAAAAGAAAAAAAAAGACAAAACAGGACCAGGCACTGAACTCAAGGTTATCTGAGCCTGGTGCCACAATGAGAGCCCCAGTTGTTACCATTCTGGCCTCCTCTTCTCTCTGGACAGATTAAGGCTGAGCTGTAAGGCGAAGGAGTGAGCACACAGAGCTTTAGCCTTTTAACAATTACGTGGAAGACATTCTTAATAGAGGCAAAGTTTGGGGGAAAAAAATAGGCTTAACTAGCCTAATTTTGTTTAATATTTTCACTTTCTTTTACAAAATTAAGTATGAACAGACTCCATATAAAATCCAGAACAATAACTAGCTACTTTACTAGAAAATGCCTTCTGACCTCCACCAAGGAGGAGGTCAGAGAGCTCAATACAAAACCCAGAGTTCAGCTACCAATGAAGGAGTCCCTCTCTCAACAAAAAGTCCTCCTCGATATCCCAGGATCCAAACAAAACTACTCAATCAACAGCTGGCCAACAAAAATAAACCAACAAAAATAAAGCAATGCCTCTTGTGTCAAATATACAAGATTAGAAATTCTCCGGAGCTACCTCTTGCAGTCCGGCCAGCGGGCTGCTGTTGGCTCCAGGGAACAGTCAGCCCGGAGGCCGAGCAGTTTGCTGGTGGGTCCACAGAGCAGAGAGGATGAAATTGGAGATAAATCCCATTCTGCCAAATGGGTGAACTATGAATAGGCTGTATGCTGTCACCTGGCATTAAATTCAGATGGACGGCAGGAAGTGAAAATCTGGAACTGAAACTTTCGCCTGCTATTGAGGCAGTAGATGTAACCAACTACCCAGTCAATTACATATCATTTTACTCAAGAAACCAAATGAAAGCAGACAAAAGTACAACTTTTTTGTTAGCAATTGAGTCCACAACCTCAGTACCAAGGTGCTTCGGGATGACTCGTTTTGGGAGGATGCGTAGCTTCCATTGTCCCATGGATTATCCAAGCAGCACCACGGTGCTGAATGTTGACGTTTACATTGTTTTTTTTGCAAGGTTAAGCACTCTTTAAGATCAGCTGAAACGCGGTTCATCACAAAGTAAGACAGGGTACGTTATTTATGTTCACCTGTCTTATGTGAAACTGTTAACGCTGTTTTAACGTGTTTGTTGTGTTGCTTCTAGCCCTTACTCTAAACCTATCACCATAGACGTAAGAAATAGCCAACGTTACCCTATTTCCACCATTATCTGACTCCTGAGCCCCTCCTGACCACAGACAGTTTACAAGCCATTTTTTCTAGCTTTTTTCTATCAATTTCTTGCATTTTTCCCCATTTTGAACAACTTTTGGTACTCTGTAAAAGCTCCTCATGGTGTCTCTGTTTGATCGATCTGAGCAACCGTAAACAGCGCAAAACATGCATTTTGAGTGTGTGTTATAGTGCTTCCTATGCAGAAAATCACTTCCGGCCCTCCATCTGCAGTTCACGGCACAACAAGAGAGACATGACGTCATCTGCAAACCTATTACAGACTTTAGCCAACCCCTGGCAACAAGCCAACACTCAGGATGGACTAGGCCTCTTCAACTAGTGAATAACTTTGGGTGCACTCATTTTCTGAATTCATTATTATTTGGCGTGTCAGATGGGAAGCTTTGGTGGGCCTGATGAGGCCCACAGGCTGCCAGTTGACAATCACCGCAGTAGGGATCACTTTAAATGACACAACATCAAAGTACTTTAAATCCACAATTCACAGTCGATCAGCAATCCGTTTCCATCTAATCACACAGCCTGTGTCAACGTGCATGACAAGCTGACCATGCTCCTAGCTTTTACAGCAACACGAGTCTCCGACATCTCCTGTCCTTTTCGGTGGTAGTCTCTCTTTCAAAGCAACGCACGCGCACGTGCGCGCGCGCACACACACACACACACACACGCTTCATCAATAATGGAAGTGTATTTGTGAAGAGTGTGAGGGTTGTTTCTTCGCCTTGTGTCTTGCTTGTGTTTACTGGCCACCCTGTGACTAATAACCTGCTGCTAGGCAGTCTCAACCATTACAGGGAGGCAGGAGACAACACACACACACGCACACAGACACTGAGAAAAACACAAGGATACGCTGCAGATGAACACAAGAACATCAACAAATGGACACTCACACAAACAGCATCTATATACCATTTAGCGGCAGCTCATAAAATTGGCCAAATTGCCAATTTTGCCACGGAACACTCAAATTTGACAAAAAAGCCTCTTAAGCACGCATCCTCAAGACCGTGCATGCGCACGCACACACACACATTCTGGAACAAGGCACAAACACTTAAGCAGAAAGGCAAGAAAACACACAACTCAAACTGGCAACTCATGAGCACTCAGATAAAGAAGCATAAAGAAACATCTTCACATACTTAAATTCACACTGAGCAAAGACCAGTATAGGATTTTGGACATGTAGTACATACAGTGTGTTTATAAGCACCACTGCTAAAATTTCACAAGATCATTACTACCCTCTGCCCCCGTGTTTCACTGATGGTGAGGCTGTCGATACTGGTTACAAATGGTAATGACTAATGTGACTGACGACACACTAACATGCTGACAGATTTGGTGTTTTTGTGCCGAGTTAAACCACAGAATATTCTGTTAAAATAGATCAGGGATGCTGTGTTGCCCTCATTGTTCTCTGTCAAGTTTGCTGGAAGTGATGTAATATAGCCCTAATTTGTTTTATGTGGAGTGGGCACTGTGTTGGACTCAGTTTAAAAAACACCCTTTAAAATGCTAGATGGCTTGTCAGCAACCAGCCATATGGTAACTTACGAGGCAATTTGGCCTTATGTGCTGTGATTAATTTGGCATGCAGTAAACACACCAGCCATAATTTTGTTTTAATGAAAACTTAACTCCTGACATTTGCTCCTGGTGTTCTTCAACACTGTTTTGGAAGAAGGAAATAACGGGAGAAACAGGTGAAGTAGCTTTAAAAGTGACATATTTTCTTTTTAAGTAAGTGCGGTGCAGTAGATCTAATTTATGCAAAGACTGAATCATGTGGATTTGAAACAAGCAAGTCTACATTGACATTTGAGCAAAGAAAGTTTTGTGTTCATTTTGAGAATGGAATTTTGTGTGGTGGTATGTGGTAAAATGAGTATTTAATTGGGTTAAACACTCATTCTATCGCCTACCACCACACCAAAAAAAATCTTTATTAGCATCATCTTTATAAAGCCAGGACTATGAAGTGTTGATCTCTAAATATTGTCACACATTATTTATCCACTGTGACAGCTAAAAGATACAGCATAGTAGCAGTGTAGGCCAAGGAGTGTGGTGAGGTGTGTTGTGTCGGAAATACAACTCTGATAGTAAAAAAGATGGGATCTTCTGTAAAACATGAGTAAAAAATGTTCATTTCACAGATAAGATTTAAACTGCTGGTGTTTTCTGGAAAGTCAATTGTCTCCTATTGCCAGACCAATCTCCACAGCGCTGTATCAGTCCTTTTGGTGGATTTATTTGCATGTGGGGAGGTGAGGCCTGGCATTAAAATGGCTAACTCCCCAAAAGAAAGGTAACAGTTGCTAGCTTGTTTACCTTCATACCATTAACGACTAGGCTATGGTTAGGGTAACAGATCAGAGGTTGCCAGCTTGTAGGTTAGTGTTGTTCTTTCCTGTAGTGACCTGCCATTTGCTGACTGAAAGAGGTGGCCAAAGATGTTCAATGATAGGCTTATAACAACAGTTTACATTGGGTGTGTAAGACTCAAAAGTCAGTAACACTTCTGGGAGTGTTCTAGGACAACTCACAAAGTGCAGTCCACCTTGTGTCTGTGTTATCACAGATGGCAGCTGCAGAGGTGGATACCAAAAAACATCCTACAAAACACAAATCACAGATGATAAGAGACTGCATTGGACTGACCTTACTTCCAATGGCAGTTTCTCTCTCACTAAACTGGAATTTCCCTGATGACTGGATTGAATTATTCACTCTTATCAGTTTGACAATTCATTTTCAATCAATGAGTGACAGGCAGAGTTTCAGGAGTCCTGGAAAATTTCAATGTCTTGGACAAACAAGAAATTCCTTTTATCTGATAATGGATCCTGTTTTCCTATGTTTTTGTGTCTTAGTGATTAACAGAAACGACAATTTTTGAAATTGGTCAAGTATTGAGTGAGAGTATGGTGGGCAATGGCTACAAAACGGGCTGCAATGTAATCCCCCCGGGTGTTTGCCCACCAACAACGTCCACTATGTACCACCAAGTGTCTGTTTTTGCCACTGATGGGCTCAGATTGTTTTTTGAAGTGCCTGACAATATTATGGAAAGGATCCTTACAGAGATAGACCTTTTTATAAAGGAGTAAGATCCTTTTTGTTTAACTTGAAACAGCCAATAAATGGCTCTCGCAATATAACAAAATAACAAAAAAGCAAAAGGGTCAGAAGCAAAGGTTTGGGCACCCTGCATGGTCAACAACTCCTCACCCCCCTTTGGCAAGTGTCAAAGCTTGTAAAGACTTTTTGCAGCCAGTTCAAAGTGTTGTTCAGGTCTTGTTTGGGGGATTTTCGCACATTCATTGTTGCAAAAGGTTGGTAGTTCTGTGAGAGTCCTGGGCTGTCTTGCATGCACTGCTGTTTAAAGGTCTATCCACAGATTTTCGATGATGTTTAATTTGGGGGGGTTATGAAGGCCATGTGAAAACCTTTAGCTTATGTCTCTGGAGGCAGTCCATTGTGGATTTTAGGGTGTGTTTAGGATCATTACCCTGTTGTAGAGGTCACCTCTTTTCATCTTCCAGCTTTTTTACACACTATGTGATGTTTGCTTCTAGAATTTGCTGGTATTTAATTGAAACCATTCTTCCCTCCACCAGTTAATTGTTCCCTGTGCCACTGGCTGCAACTCAATCCCAAAGCATGATCAATCCACCCCTGTGCTTAACAGCTGGAGAGGTGTTCTTCTCATGAAATTCTGCACCCACTTTTCTCCAAACATAGGTTTGCCCATTGGAACAAAAAAGGTCTATTTTGACTTACAAGACTTGTTCCCAAAATTAAATCAGGCTTGTCTAGATGTTCCTTTAAAAATTATTCAAACTTCCGCTGGTGAATTTTGTGGTGAGGACACAGGAAAGCTTTCCTCTGATGACTCCATGAAGGTCATATTTGAGCAGGTTTCTCTGCACAGTGCAACAGTGCACTACCACTAGTCGAAGTGGTCGATTTTGATTTGCCTTTAAAGCAATCTAATGGGCAGCTGTCTCTGAAGGCTTTCTGAGTCTTCCAGACCTCAGCTTGAATTTCACTGTTCCTGTTAACTGCTGTTTCTTAATTATATTACAAACTAAGGAAACAACTACCTAAAACACTTTGCCACCCTCTCCTGCTTTGTGGGCATCAATTATTTTAATTTTCAGAGTACTTGGCAGCTGATTAGAGGAGCCCATGGCTGCTGATTGTTGAGACAAGGGCTGAGGAATTGAGTATTTATAAAGCTTTGAAATTTGCATCACTTGACCTTCCTGAAAATGACTGTGAACAACCATAGCCCTTACAAGCTGATTAAGGTCTAAGACCGTGGCAAAATTTATCTGAGAGCTCATATTTCTTGAGGTTCCCAAACATTTGTACAGTGCTCCTTTCATTTTTTTTAGTCTAAAATTGTAAAAATCAAAAATAATGCACTAATCTTGCTTAAAATGTTGAAAATGTTTCATCTTTAACTTCATGACTTTTGGAAATCAGTCCATCTTCTGCTCACTTAACTATTCACAGTAGCATATATTTTGATAAGAGGTGGCCACACTTCAAGCAGACTTTCCCAGTAAGGGAAAAAAAAAAAAATGTAATTACTGGGCAATGGATTTTGAGACTCCTGTCTGTCAAGCAGTGCATTAAGTGCATCTGCATTATTTCACAATCGGATATTCATTTTTAGAGTTGAATGTCTGTCACTTTAGTCAATTATATATTTGAAGTTGGAATATTTCTTGATAGTCCTAGTGACAGATTTACTCAAGAGAAAGTGAGAATTTTAATTATAGACAAAGGTATTTTAGACTTTATTACAGGGGCACTTTCATTAACAGCTAGCATTGTATTGAACATGCTACAGTTTAACTATAAGGACTAGTGACACAATAACAGTAGATTTTCTTTTATCTCACATTTCAATGATACATGTTGGTGGTGGTTTCAGCGATCTTGTGTTTCTGTTTGCAAACACTCTTCCCAAAGTGGCAAGCATCCTGCCCGAGGCGTTATCACATAACCTTGTCCACAAGAGAAAAGACAGGACGTGTGTGTGTGTGTGGATTTGTGTATGTGTTTATACATGGCTGAGCGTGAACAAGACAAAGTGCGTGTGCATTCATGCATGCATCCATGTGTGATTCACAACTGTGTGAGCAAAATGCCAATGGGCACAGACAGCAGCGGGACAGAGGGGTTTGTCTGGCTTTACCAAAGATATTTGTGGAATGTCCTTTTTTGGCGAGGGGCTTCAGCTCATTGTGACCCCAGCCGTACTGTCTGTAGCTGTCCCAGGCATGTTTCATCATCTGGAAAGAAAGAAAGAAAGAAAGAAAGAAAGAAAGAAAGAAAGAAAGAAAGAAAGAAAGAAAGAAAGAAAGAAAGAAAGAAAACAACCTATTAGACGAAATTAAGTCTCTTGACTTGGCAAGACAATAGTGTGATGTCACAGGCAAAATTCTACAATTCACATAATTGCACCTCCAAATAATGGCTCGGTAATGATGGCTGGATAATGATTTAAATGTTTAAATGTGCACCATAATTTTACTTTACATTGATCTAATTAGAATTTTGGCAAAATGTAAACAGTAAAGCTGTCACAAAAACTAGTCGTGGTGCCAAACAAATAAATACGCTGCAAACAAGAACTATTACATCATCTCACCTCTCAATCAAGATGACAAAACTTACTGTGATCATAGATATTTTCCAAACAACACAGATAACACATCCAGGCAGAATCATTAAGCCTTCCCTCTCCTGTTGAAATCAGGTCAATCAACTGCTACATGTATTAATGTATACACACACACACGCACGCACGCACGCACGCGCATGCACGCACACACATGCACGCGCCCGCACACAGACGCGCACACACACACACCTTTAATGGTTTGAAGAAGAGCACATGAAAATGTAGGTTTGATAATAAACACGTTTAACACAAGCTGAAGACAGACTTTGAAGCTGTCTCTTTGTATTGAGCATTAGTCTTTGAGTGCATTCATTTCTCTCCCTTCTGCTTGTATCTTTAAAGATTTGTCCACTGGATAAAACAAAATAAGATTTTATTCTTCATATGACCTTTGAAAGGCGGCTGAAAGAGATTGGCTTGGGGAGGGGGGATGAGGATAAAAAGAGCAAGAGATTGTGAGATGAGCCCTGACATGGAGGCTGATGCTGAGAAGAGGCGCTCCAGGGCAAACAGAGAAGATGACACAGGCGAGGAAGGAAAAAGTGCCAGCTTTTACTGAAGCACTGCTGTTCTCTTTCAATTTCAAACCTTTTTCCTCCTCCACAGCCCTTACTCAAGTGGCATCAACAACCTCAGAAAAGCACAATTCCTGTCTGTTGCTGCGTCAGTCACTGGCTGGTTCTATGGACATCTGTTGATTTTTATGTCTGCACTGTCTGACTACCTGCCCCCTTTCCTATTTGTCCATCTACCAACCTCTCGGTCTCTACATGCTTGTCACATCATTTCTACGATGACCTTGGTGATGATGACTGTTGGGACTAATGCCCTGCACACTCCATCAAACACTTGTTCTTAATGTGGTTATCTTGTTTTATTGAAGCTCTGTTGTTATCAACATTTTATTATTATTTATTTGATTACTGTTGGCCCCTTTTCATGCCCAATGCCCATAAACATTTTCCCTTATAGCAGTCTTTCCCTTTTGTTGTACTGAGTATCTGATATTGTGTCACTAGCTCGGTTTAACCTTGAAACTCTAAAACGGGAACATAAGTATAGGCCTAAAGTGCAAGAATTACTGTCATCTAAATGCGCACTAGTTACAACTGCATTCAAAAGCTGATTGGAGTCTCTTTGGATCGAGGGAACCAGAAAGACACAGGAAGGTGAGCAGACAACATGTAATGGTACAGGAGCAACATGTGGATGGATGATATGGCAATGGGGAGCATACCAAGTGAAGGGTGTGGCAAGTGTGCAGTGCAAGTGTGAGTGTCCAAGTTTGTTGGAGATTGTGCTACCAGTTAGTGGCAGGACCGCTCAGTCACAGGGGTCAGACTTCATTTATGAGCATAGCTCGATCAGTGTGTTTACGAGTCTGTTCCTGTGCAACTTTTGTAAGGAGGAATTTAGGAGGAATTCTGTGAGTGCTAGAGTTGGGCGGTATCCAAATTTTGATACCGTCAAACTTTCCCCACATTTTCCTGGGGTATACGGTATTACCGTGACTAATTAAAAATCACTTTGCAGTGCAGCGTGACATGCGAGTTCAGACAGTCAATGCTCCTAACTTGTAGCGTACCAGACTGACGGGGAGAAACTCAGTTAAAAGCCTCCACCAAGCATTGCCACCCAAACAAAACATAATTTATACCCCACGAAATTACATGTGCATTTAACGACAAACACGAAAACAGCACACATCAACAGCACTGCATCTGCTGATTTCACCACTTCACGCAAACCACCAAAGCCCGGTATCATATGAAAGCAGAGAGTCTGATGATCACGAAGATGTCTGCCTCCTCACTGTGCGACGAAACTCAGCGAGCTGGTAGCCAAAGAGTACCACAAAAAAAACTTGGCTAAATCATACAGTATGTCTTACCTTTGCTGTTTTGTGATCAAAAGTTATATTCCAGCCCGAAAAAACACTGCTAATGTCTCCTCTGTGTTAGTTTGAGATCAATCACGAAGGTCCTGCTTGTTTACATAAAAAGGAGGGGGTTTCTACAGTAGAGTGGAGGGAGCGCTCTTCATGCAATAATCTATCTCTGGGCTTACTTCCGTCTGGATCATCATTGGTGTTTCTATGGTGAATTTGGGCGGGTCGCTGAGCTATTGATCGGCGTAACCACGCAGTTAGTTTCACCGCTCCGTCTCATGAACGAGCAGAGCGCTCACAGAGGACTCTGCTGAGCAGCCCGGAGTGTTATTTCACTGTTTTATTTGCATTTCGCCCTTTTACGAGAGCTAAGAACAATAGCAAGCAGAAGAAAGGCTGAAAAAGTGTTTTCAACAGAGGAGTTTCTCCGTATGCTTGGACGAGATAACGGTACTCTGCCCAGACGCGCCCATATGAGCACCTGGACATACCGGTGTTAAAACATCTGTAAAACTGCTCAGGTTCATTTTTTTAGCATGTACTAGCATGTACATGTCACCTTTTTCTTGAGTGAAAATTCAACCAGATACATTAAACGGAGCGGACTTCATTTTTGTTATGACGATGCTACAATTATGTTAGACCCCCATAGACCTATATGTGCAGCATTTTTTTAATGACGGTAATGAAACTGATACCGTCACTATTTTTAGATACCGCGGGATACCTTATTACCGGATTACCGCCCAACCCTAGTGTGTGCTGCACCAGGCAGGAGAGTAGAAACTAAACAAGCTATCAAGTACCAGGAGGTAGCTTGGTCTACCAATCAACCACCCTGTATTTCTACCGAACTATGCCTGGTTCCCTACCTACCAGCTTGTCTTCCTGCCTAAGTGCTTGCCTCTTTATGCCACCATGTGAGGATGAGTATCCACATCCTCCTCCATCTCTCCCTCTCTCCTTGGAGCAGGCAGGCAGCCAAGCTAATAAAGACAAGGGCCAGGAGTTTTATTGTGTTCTTGGCCTCATGGCTTCCCATGACGCATTCCATGCACACCATGGATTATAAATCAAATTAATACACACTGTGACATGGACACACACATTGGCTGGCACCCTGTGATCTGTGTTGATTGGATGCTTCATCAAATTTTGATTGGCCCATATGTCAAGGACAAGTGCAACAGTGCAGGGTGCTTGACAATGTTGACAAACTGCTTATTTAAAGGACCTTGGAATACTAATTGGACATTAAGCTACAAAAATCTGTGATTGATTCTGACAGCTGCCGCTTGCCATCACGGCATCTTGGGAGCTCCAAGGAAAGGAGGGGAAATATTGGTTTGCATTAGCCAAAGCAGCCAGTCCATTCCACAATTAGAGCTGAACCTCATCTGCAATGACTGTAAAATTGGCTGCAGAGGTGGCACAGAAAAAAACAACATTTTTATGAACTCTGACAAGCAAAGCTAAACCTGAATCAATCAGTATTTCTAATAATAACGCTGAAACAATTGGCTCTGTGCAATGTGAATGGACAGACGGACAGTTATCACCTAGCTCTGCTTTAGCCATTTACCTGCAGTATGGTTTTACAGCCACTATGAAATTCCATTGAATGATGCATCTTCTTGTTCAGCACTTTGAAATACCAGCCATACATTAAAATCACAATGTTACCCTGAGACAAGCTGTCAGCACAAGCAATGACAATGACATGGCAGGGTTCACGGGACTCTTTATGAGTGGAGGAAACACCTGAGATTGTGACGCCAACAAACTTTCAAATAACATTCATTTCAAAAGACTACCCAGTGGTTAGGATTTTCTTTTCAAGTTGCTTATGTTACCTTGTCTGCCCAAATAATATATCACTACATTAAGTTAGCCCCTGCACAGCTATCAAGATGTATAGAACTATGGGGCTTGTATTCTTGGAAACAAATGTTAATCTTGATCTTGATTCAATGAAACAGGAATGTTTCATTGTTTGGAAACTATCTCACTATCTCATCATAGTTTTGATTGTATGAAGGCATACTATATTTCATATGCATTAGTTGTGGGTGTGAATCCATCAAAAGTCACACTAAATGTTTAACTGGACACTTCAATGACTGACCCAATGGTTCTACATTGGTGAAGACCCCAAAAAGCACAAAGATCCTTGCTCTGGTAAATACGTTGTATTCTGTGGAATAAGACTCTTTGAGGTTTCCAACCTGAGGAGGAAAAGTTGTTTGGAAAATATTGAAATCTCCAAGACACTACGCACCATAGTCTCCAGTTTCATACAAGAAAAATATCTCAAGTTACATCCTTACACCAAATACAAATCTCTTGTTCCTTTCAAAACCAGTGCAGGAAAGGTACTACTTAATAAAGCGTGTGCCATCCACATCAAGCCAAAGGTTCCCATCCTGCATCCCTTCCATTCACTTTATGGCCCTGTGGCTTCTCCATCACACTCAGCTGTTCTTCCCAGTGAGCCCTGGTGGTGGTTAGTCCTGTCGTCAGTTAGTGCCCACTGTGAATTACTACATCTGGGACTGTGGAGCATGACGACAACCAGCAGCTTGTGATGTAGGCTGAAGAGAGCCTGTTCAACCCTGACAACTCTCCAAAGTAACACAGACAGACAAACACAGTCTGTTCCTTTGCATGATTCATCATCTTCTCGGTGGCAGCTGCTTGGTAAGGCTGGGAGTCACAGTAATCCTTTCCACAAATATATACTTTGGAAAATACATTTCTCTACTCTTCACATTAATAGCTTTGTATTAATTTAGACACATCAGAATACCCTTCTTTACTTCCACATCAGGACTCAAAAATCTGCAATAGCATGGGCTCATATATATATCACATCAGCTGACTGCTGGACCACATTAGTCAATAACAGCTTCATTGGTAACGTAGTCCAACTAGCCTAATTTCCTTACATGTAATAGCATAAGGAATTTGCTGGACTGACTCAACAAGAAACACTCTATTGTCTCATCTGTCTTTGACAACCAAGCCATCTCTGGCATCTGGAGGAGACCCCAGAGACATACATTGTATTATCATCAATCAGGACACTTCGAGCAGTACTGTTCCCTGCTCAAACACATGCAGAACATAAACACTCAAAATTACATGCGGTGTCTTGTTGGGGAGCCTAGGACAGCTTAATAAAGCATGCATTGTCTTATTCTGTGCCCGAGAGGATTGGGAAAACTGTCGCTACAGATGACCATCACCTCCTTCTATGGTGATCGCCTTATTTCTACTTGGTACAGTCTCTATATTGCCGCTGTAAATGTATTAATCATGCCACATTATACGCTCCAGCTCACGTTGGAACGAACTGCAGCCCAGGAGTGGCCCTGTGTTATTAAGGTCAGAGTCTGGGGGAGATTAAAACCCGCTCTCCCCCTCCCTTTCCGTATCGACTGACGAGCCTGAAAGTGAAAAGTTAAGTCTACAGTCGCTGCTGGTTTTGATGAAACCGGCAGCAGCATTTCTTATTTGATGAATTTATGTGGCCAGCCCACTCAAAAACATTTTTGCACTGTATTTCCATTCCACTGCTTCAAAAATTTCCAAATGCAGTCCAAAGTGCAGACTGATTTAAAAGTCTGCCAGAATGATGCAATCATGTGCCAGTGTGAGCTTATGTCACATATTTACTGCTGCTTTGCAGAAATCTCTCTATTCCTAATAAAAACCCTCACTATTAGACAATTAGATGCATTAATACATATTTAAATCAAATTAAATGAAGCAAAAATTCAATTCCTCTCTTGCACATCTTTTATGCAGGGCACTTTAGCATGACTTTAGCAAATATCAGCTGACTTTTTCAGAAGGAGCAGGTTGATGTCCACAAGCAGAAGACAGACTTTGAAGCTGTCTCTTTGCATTGAGCATTAGTCTTTGAGTGCATCCAACAAGACTGTAGGAGCTGTGACCTTAACAATGGCAGCCAATTGCCTGCTTGCTGCCTGCTCTAGAAAAGAAGCACTGTGGTCCCAGTCATCTCCTTCCCAAAGGACCAACAGCCATGATTCATGCACTCTTATTCCAGATGTGCCACAGTCTCTCTCTCTCTCTCACTCTCACACACACACACACACACACACACACACACACACACACACACACACACACACACACACACACACACACACACACACACATACACACACACACACACACACACACACACACACACACACAGACTTACATGTGCGGACACAGGCAACCACAGGAGAGTGAAATATTCATAAATCCCCTTTGAGCCAGCAGCTAAGAGCAAGGCCATTACTTTTTGCCATTGTTTGAAAAAAGAAAATGTAAAAATCAGCTTAGCTCTCACAGAAGAGGCACACAGTGACAAGGTTTTTGGATGTTTGGGGAGCTGGAGAGCTGAGCTGGAGTTGTGTGCTGCTCCGAGTGACCTCCAGAGTCAGTTTGAGTGATTTAAAGCACCCGTCTGCCCGCCCTCGTCTTTCTCATCTCCATCCAGCTCACCCTATGGAGCGTTCCTATCTGGCTTAATGGAAGGCCTTTCAGAAGATGCACAAGGGTGGCGAGACGGAGACATCTGAATTGCTTCTTGCAGTAAATACATTCATGGTACTTAGCAGAGGGTGGCAATAATTCCCCGTGAAATCGAGACAGTAAAAGAGTCGAGATAGGCTGTATTTATACTGCTCCCAAGCCAACAGTTCAAACAGATAATGGCTTAGGATACGGTTACCCCCATCATAATGTATGGACCCTACATACAAATCACATTTCTCTGCTCTCATCATGTTTCCATTTCTGGATCAAAAGTGTGTTTAACTGTTTTTTTTCAGGAGAGAATGAAAAGTCACATTTTGATGAATTGGAACCAAAGGCATTTGTCAACTGAGAGCAATTTTGCTGAACTGTTTATAGGTTGCTATCTTTTTGATACAGTATGTCTGCTAGAGTAGATCAGGTTCCAATCAGTGAAGCAGGGCTGCTTTGTGACAGTAAAGGAATTACTGGGTTTTCATAAACAGATATTCCCATCTGTTTGTTTTGGGTTTTTTGGGCTTTTTTTTAATATACTTGTGCTGTAAGTGCCCAATGTCTTCCAGTACAGTCTGTAGTGGAATATTGATGTTTTCTGGTCAACAAAGAATCCACACTGTCTTTAATAATACAAACATTCTTCCTTTCTGTTTATCTGAGCTGAATGAGGCATAAATGAGACATCTGATGCCAACTCATTGGAACCTAAAATAACTTGTCCTCCCAGTGAGCCAATCTGAAAGGTAAATGATGATGTAATACTCATTTATACTCAATGCATACTGGGTTCATGTACATCGCAGGCACCACTTACTGTGCAGCATGTAGCTTTGAGTGGTTTCATCTAAGTGTTATAAATGTTTGTAAGATCTCAACTAGTACCTAAGGTGGAAGAACTGTTGTTTTTGTGCAGTGGTCTAAATTCACTTTCTCAAAGTAACCAGCCAGTTGGATCAAGCAATTATTTAATAATTTTGAGGTAAACTGTGTCTCCACACTTCTTCACAAAACCACATTGTATCAAAAACATGAAGTTTCATTTTCACAATGGCTTGACATCTCCTCTATACTGAGAATAGTTTAATTAACACAGATGTCAAAGATAACGGGGATCGACTGCTGAAATTTCAAAAAAGCAATGCTATAATGCAAAGACTATTAAGAATAACCTAACCACCTTTTTTAGAAAAAAAGTGAACTGTCACTGTAAAGCAGAGTAGATTAAACAATCATACTACAGAGCAAAAAACATAATCTGTAGAAGGGTTTTGCAGAAATCTAATGTCCTGTTTTATCCATCAAAGAGTAATAAGTCACTAACATTGCTAACGAAGGCCTGATGAAGCTACAGCTGCAGTTGCTTCACAATAACGACCCTACAATAGATGAGTTAGGTGAGTAGAAGCATTAATTGTGAAGTAGCAGCATGCAAGTCTTATGTTTGCAATGGCGTTACTGCAGACCTAATTACAGCTGCCACCAGAGAGGGGAAAAAGCATGTTTGACTCCTGTTTCATGTTTCCTGATTGCTGATGGAGATTTGTGAGTGCTTGGTTGAGTTATGGTGGGAGAAGAACTGAAGAATCATAAGACATACCTTTATTAATGCTGAACAGTAACGACAAATCCTACCTAATATACATAAATTTCATTTAGTTTTTAATACCATTTTCCACCCTGGTTATGCTAATTTCACACTCCCACCACATAAAAATGAAAGCATCCCACACATGCAACATTTCTGCTGAGTCCCTGTGGACCTGCAGGAGCCCACTACAACCCAACTGCAGCCCTCCAACCTTCCTCTTTGGCAGCTAAATCTGAAATGTCAGCCATCAGAGTTATTGAAAGCATAAAATGTTTTCTGCGCCGCCTGCTTGCTCTTAAGAAAAATAAAGTAGCTTGATCTATGATGCCCTTGCACGCTCGTTGCTTCTTCTTTATCTCTTGAGGCGTTGCACAGTTAACATGACAAAAGCTGTCAGGCAGGCCACCCTATGAATTCATAATATACAGACTAGGTAACACATGCACTCACACATGCACACACGTACACAAAAATGCACATATACACATCCGCACGCACACATGCTCGCAATCAGATAAACACACATACACAGGTAGGCAAACAGAAAAGATAAGGGGAAAAATCTGTGGAAACCGATCTCCCTGTCACTCCTGTGATCTTGCTTGCTGATCGAGGTTGTCTTGGTTTAGTGGATGAAACAGGAAAAAAGCTTTGTGTGATCGGACTCTGAGGGGTGATCCTGTCCTATGTCAGCTTCTCTGTCACTCTCTCTCCATCACTTGAGCTCTAATTGGTGAGGCTCACTGTGCCTCTCCTATAATGAAAGTGGTTGGACTGCTCTTTGCCTTTCATTCAATAAAGGAAGTTACCAACAGTTCTCCAGGCAAACACAGGTGAGCTCTTCAGCTTGCCTCACAGGTCTCCCCGACTACGAGACATTTCAAGAGGCATAAACAACTAACAGCAACTATTGGGGCTATAGAAGAGAGAAAAAGTAAACATTAACTATCAGCATGGGGATTCATCTATATAAAATAGATGAAGATAAAATGTCCTTTACTATACCCATAGTGGGGAAACTTGTAAAATGCATAGAATATAATATGTATAAAATAATACTTATCCTGCGCAAGATGCACAGTGGGACAGAAGCAGTTAAAAATAACACTGGCATGCTTTGACTTGCATCTTGCTCCAAAATACTTATTTGGCAGGCTCATGAGAATAATGGCAGCATTGTATTTAATTTGTCAGTGTTCAGTGTTGTGAACCAAGTTACTTCAAACTGTGGGTTACTGCCGCTGTCTGTGTAAACAGCTAGTTTCTGCTTACAGAGAACTGTTGCCATCTGACAACCTTTCCCCACACATCAATGTGTGGAAATGTGATGTGATGTGTGGTTGGGCAATAAAAAAAAAATAAACAAAATCAAGTCTTAAGACTGGTGTGGCATTGGCCCTGAAGCAGCAACTGGAGCTCATGCATTGCTGTTAGTGTGCACTGAGGTGCAAAGCCTCAACTCCAAAATAAACAGTCTTCCTTGTAATGGAGAAAAGGCACAAGCTGCAATGCTACGGTCATGTGTCATACCCGACTCCTCAATCAACCATCTCACAGTGCACAGTTCTACTTAGCATGTGTGATCCAGCATGTTAACGGTGGCTCCATTTAATGCAGATGTTCCAGTAAGCTTTATTAACCATGTATTTATTTTTAACATTATGTTAGTATGGTGTGAACTGTATTTCATGGTCATTCTTAGGTGTGGTGTTGTTAAATTGGACTGCATTATATTGTCAGGTGATTCAAAATGCGGAGAGACAAGACCTTGACATAAGTTGTAACAAAATATTCTGTGTTACCTGAGACTGATGTAATTGAGAGACTAGGGAAGAAAACACTATGAAACACACTGGCAAAGGAATGAGTCCTTTTTTTCCAAGACAAAACGATATTTAAATAGGGACTGGGTAAAGATACAGCAGAAAAAGAGAGGATTTGATAGGGCAAGGCACAGAAATGAAATGAATCACAGGGTTCTGTACAAAAAGAGGGAACTCTGACCAAACCTGGAGAAATGACAACAGCTGAGGTTGGTTTACTTTAATTTTGAAAAGAACATGAAGATCAGCACTATTCACTGCCATGTTTTTCAAAAAGAAAATATCCCAGAGCTAAAGGAAAGGAATTTCTGAACTCGTGGTAGACCAATTAACCAGTTGGCTGATTGAGCAGACACGTTGAAGACAATGGACGTTAAATAAATTAATTTTAAATAAATGTTCATTGGGACCACTGTTATGAACATGCTGTACTATGTCCAGATTGTGAAGTTACAAGTGTACCTGCCTTTCAAGTTTGTCTTTCTTTGTGTTGAACAAGAGGAAAGGGGGTGAAGTGTGATTCAAAAAGAGCGCAGGTGCTTCGTACACACAGACCATAACTTTAGAAGACTGCTGAATACGTGCTCCATTCTTGCAATCACTTTCACAAAAAGTTTTGGAAACTCAAGACAATGGCATTGTACCAATGTTTTTCCATGGACTGTCTCCATGCTCTACTTTTCAGCTTAGCTCCTCATGTTTCTTTATTTTTTTCAGAACTTTTGTTCACTTTCTCTCTGGCATGACATCAGCAACACATCTACCTCTGCATGATCACAAAAACTTTTGGTTTGGATCATACCTTGTACTGCATTCACACTACAGGGGCAGAACACAAAGAATAAAAATGCAGTTGTTTCAGATAAAGAGTGCATAGCTTCCTTTATATTATCTGAATTAACTGCTTTAGTGTTAAATATTGGATTTATTTAGATGTAACTGCCAGCAGCGCAGGCTTTGCCAAAGGTTTGCTGACACTGCTGCGGTTCTTTCCTGACACCTCCTACCTGGATCATGAACATTATTTCCCCCTGGGCTGCTCTTAATTATGGCTTGAACAACAAGACACAAAGGCAGCATGACTGGTTGGACTTGCATGGAGGTTAAAGCCACTATTCAGAAATACATTTAGCGGCTGGGAGCCCTGATGACACATGAAACCATACAAAATGTATGAGATATACAATGTCTTCTGCAGAGAGGACGGGTTATCAAATGTCTCCTCACTACAATATGTCATAAAAGGCTGGCTTAAAAGTGTGCATCAATCATTACATGATGCTGTCTCACAATGTTCAAAAGGAAGTTAATATAAAGACCAACAACAAAACATGGACACATTTTAAACGTGCCCCTTTACTCTCTCCAGATAGCTTCTTTTATCCCTGCACATTCTGTTAGACTCAAATGATACACTGTGTTGTTTTTGGATGGAAAGTGCTCACTGTTCAGCACGATCCTTTTGAAAACAGATGATACAGTAAGGTCAGAAAGCAACACTGAGGTAAAAACAAGAAAGAGAATTGGAAAGAAAAAGGGTAAAATACAAAGATAAGAGAAAAAGTGCAATCAACATGCTATCTGCCAAACACTGTGACGGACTCAGAGAATGAGTGAGAGAGACGATGAGGGAGGACGCTGGAGAAAAAAAGAGAGAGTTAAGTAAAAGAGATGGAGCAGGGGACTCACGGCCTCTGCAGATATTGCCTGTCTCTGTCGGAAATCTTCGTTGTGTCTTTATGGGCCAGTACATCTGTATAGCAGCATTTAGAATGCACTTAAAGAGGACTGCTTGGGCCATTGATTTATCTGGGCTTTACAGCCACAGCCTATAGGTCTGCAGTGAAACACATGCACTTTCTCCAATGCCAGCCACAAATCTGCAATCGTTTGCTTATCACTCAACAGTCACAGCTGAGTGACTGGCGAGCCGAGTCAGCAGTCAGATGTACGGCCTTCAAACACTGTACTGCCTCCGATGAGCCAGAGCAGCTCATGAGAGATTCTTATTTTCTTTTCAAGGCTGTGGTAATTCTACAATGCAATGACCAGTAATCAGTTGCCAGTGGGAGGCAGTCTGCATCATTTCTCTGAGACAAGTCATTAAACAATGTCTAAGATTCTCTGTGGGCCATTACAAAGCAGGATTCACTTCAAAATGAAGTTTAAAGATGGATCAATACCAGTTTTAAATTTAGAATCAGAGGGTTTTGACATTTTGCTGTTGCTTTACTGTTTTTTAGCTGGTTAGCCTGTTGAATTTATCATTAGCACGTTCCACAGCTAAAGTGGCTGGTAGCATCTGTTGTAGACCTACATGCTGGAGCAGTGTTGGTGTGTTTAATATCCTCCCGACTACCAGTAGTTCAAATTTGTCCTCTGTGGAGGACATTTGTAAACCTGAATATCTCCCACCCACTGCATACTACTGAATTAACTCCTTTTGCTATCTACAGAGGACAGTATTCTAATTACCTTACAAAGATTGGGGAATTTAAAAAAAATGTGATTGGACAATATTTTTTTTTCTTGGTAGTCAGGAGGATATTGAGGGACAGTCAGGAGAAAATGTGTGAAAGTTAAGCCTCATTTGAAGCCAATCAAATAACCAGAGCAGTAGGTGGTCAGCCTTAAGTTTATCTCCACAGTTCAGCCTGTAACACAGTTGGAAAGCTCCCTCTGCTGCATGCTGCATTGGTATGTGTGTCTGTTGCTGTCAAATGTAAGTGTACTTGATAGACAAGCCCCGTGGTACACTGACTGTTGCATGTATATAATATACTTCTGCCAAACAAATGCTATTGTGATGCCTGTTGTAATGATAGCACATCCGTTTAACAGTGATCAATCAACCAATAACTGGTATCCTGTACAATTTTCTCAACAGTTTCATCAAAATATAAGAAGACACTGAGCAATCTAAAATCTTATCTCAAGAAGTTATGCATTTTCCTTGATTTTGGACAAACTGTCTTGACCAACAAGTGTTTTTCCACCATTACTGATGAACAAACTTCATTGAAAGTGAACTGTGCCTTTGTAACATGGTCCATTAACTGCAACAGTCATCTTATTTCAGCAGCTCTGGGCCAATAATACCTCATGAAGTGACAGGTGAATAGTACTGGAACAGTTAATAGTCATTCATTCCATTCCTTTTCTTTTATTACCCTAATGTTTTCCATCTCCAGATAAAGGTTTAATGGCCACTAATGTCTGGATTGTGTAATTAGCAGAATAGCAAAAGTGCAGAGAGTTCTGAGCTAATGGAAGTGGTGGGAAAGGAGGGGTTTTGTATTGTGTACAGTCAATGAAATATGTATTTGGAAGGTATAAAGATAAGGTTCATTTCTATTTCTGGAGGAACAAAGGGCCTGAGTGGCATGATTGAAGCACAGAGAAGCACATATACAGAAAAGCTCCCTGCTGGATCTGACCAATTTCCCTGATTCTGACTTTGTCCATCAAGGTTAACATTTTCGACCACGCTCTCCTTCAACTTCAACTGCTTAAAGGTATGCTATGTGGGAAGTTCCTAAAAAAGTACAAAAGTAATCCCTCTCAATCATCACTTGTGAGTGTGATGGTGTACTTCTCGGCAGAGACACTACCCTCTATCTGTATTTTCAGATTTTCTTTTTATTCTGCTGTGGTTGGGCTGTTTTTGGGAGGCAATCTTTGGGCAGGGGGTGTGCAGCCCCCAGCCCATAACAGCATGCAGGCGAGGTCGCAACTGACACCACAATCTCTCTGCTATCTGTGTCTGAAGCTGGAAAGCTCCATTAAGTGATTCTGCCTGGACACAAAAACAATTAGTTAATGTTGCTGTTGGGTTGCTGACTGCTGTCTGTAGCTCAACAGATTACTGGGCATTGTAATTATGTTATCATAACGACACATAATTATCATCTACTACTATGCCTATTAGCGAGCCAGACTGGAGATGGCTAAACCCGCTGGGTAATCAGAGCCAGTAATCCAACTATTAGAGTACCTGTTTAATTTTCATTAAACGTTCTTATAAAAAATACAGTATTTTTCATCTGTTTGTCAAAGTGTGTTGCTTCTGTTTTGTGGCAGTTATTTAATGGCAACACAACCAAACAGCTACAAAACTGCCCACACGGCAAGAGAAATGGAAAATTAACTTATCATTTAGCTCGGCTCCAATCATTTTAAACTGAAGCAATGGACCAAAAGACTGGCTCAATTTGGCAACAGACTGGCAGAACAACTACTACTGTCTGAGTTACTTTCTACTGTCTACATGAAACATAAACAAAGACAAGGAGATGGATGCTGATGCTCTTCCCTGGACAGGACATTACTTTACAACATCAAAACGAAGGCCAAATGTCTGCCTGTCACCAGGATTTTAAGAAAGAAATAAAAAAGAGCTCCAGCCTTTTAGTCACCATTGTATGGCAGCGTGCGATTATGATTTCTCCTTGGAATCACAAGGCAATCAGTAAAAGGGGAGTGTGGTGTGCTGTGCTCTAGCCCATACAGCTGCTACTTTCTTGCTCATTTGGGAGTGTATGGCATTCTCTCTGAATGGTAATTATGAAGGGAACAAAAGGGGCATTTAGAGACAAAGGCGGGTTTGGAGTGAATGGGCCAGCTCCCATGCGCAGCGAGTGTTCTGACTCCAAGTGCTGTTTCAAGAGAGGCGATATGGGGTAATTATGTAGGAGAACTTGCAGGGAGGAGAAAGGATGGAGAGGAGCAGAGAGAGGGAAATAGGCTGGGGTTGGCTTCATGTGTATAGAGAACAGGACCAGATAGCACCATCTGCATTCTGCACAGACACTGTCCGTCTGGCTCGCTGTTGCCTTCAATAAAAGCTGGCGCCGAGACAGACATTAGGCTCCAGAAATGGATTCAGACGCACAGTATAGTCAAGCACAGACTGACCCTCACACACACGCATGCCGGGATCTAAATTTAAAACCAATCTTGTGGCTACAGGTTTTCATCCCAGTCTACTGCAAGATCATCTTCACAGGATTCAATGGGTGGCTGATGGCACAAATTTAGGGATGTCTGCCAAACTATGACAATGAACTAATATCCCAAATCCTGTGTGCCTCTGATGTCCCACTCTGGAATACATACACTGAATATCACGAGCACTTGCCTCATGAAATCCACAAAGTACTAGTGGAACTTTCTCTCTGATAAAAACCATTAATTCTCATCAGTATCTCATATTTGATCTTTTGCTCGACATACAGATATGTAAAAAAGGATACACAATTAGCTAAGAGAGGGAGTTCAAAGACTCAAAGGGTTTAAAGTTCAGATGAATAGAACGCCAAACGAGGAGGTCCTTATTATACAGCAAAATGACAAACTCAACACTGATTGATTTATTGACAATAATAACATATATTGATATGAAGAACCAGCCACAGCTTTTGCTACAATTTCTACAAGAACAGTTTTAGCACAGTGTCTGGCTGCTCTTGCCGCACTCTGACTAATACAGCCTGTAGAGTGCGTTGCCAGCCCCATCAATCAGAAGCAGTGAAAAAACCTGCATCAACCCCATGATGATTCCCATGTACATGCTCTGCACTGACACCATAGAAATAAATCCCAGTAAAAAAAAAAACACATTAAACTTAACTAACATCTACAAAACTCTAATTGGTCAAAGGTCATCTTACCTCTCTGATCTTGTCACGTTTCTCTTTGACGTCAGGCTCTGGTGGCTCACCATCACTGACGCCCACCACTTTGGGCATGGGGACGGGTGGCAAGGGTTTAGGCCCTGCGTCCTTTTTTTTCAGGTCCTCCATTACTTTGTTCTTTTCTGTTTGAATCTCAGCCTGCAGCTCCTCACGCGACTTTCTCAGCTTCTCCTTTGCTTCCTGCAGTGCTCGCTCATGGTCTGCCCGAATCTTGTCCCGCAGGCTTTCCTCCTCCTCCCTGTAGGAAGCAGGAAGAAGACAAAAGGTAAGTTTTCTTTTTTATATATTCTTTATTCTTTGCATGAATCCTCATTAGTTTCCACAAAGTGGCTGATAGTCTTCCAGGGTGAACATAAAAGGACTTATTTTAACGAAGCACGACACATAAAAATCACTGTGGTAGAAATTTATATGAAGGACTATTAAATTTGTGTTTGATGTGGTTGTTGACCTGACTGAATAATGACTGAAAAACAACATTGATTGAGAGTATTGCTTGCTTCCTCCCAGGTGGTTCTAAAACTGTGTGAAATGCAGCGATGTTGAAGCTTTTGGTATCTGTCCATGACCATGCCAAGGTCTCCTCTCTTAACAGATTTGTGTTGTATTAATCTTACATATTCAAGTAAGAACAACTGAGGCTCATCAAGTTTATTCTTTTAGTCACTGGAGATGATTCAAGATTGACCAAAAGTATACGTTTTCCACATCAAGGCCTACAGAAATTTCATTTCATAGGTTTCAATACGTTATGAAGTGTAATGTTTTTGTTTTGAAATACATTTTGTCCTGATCAATACATTGTTAGTGACATTGAATGTACTGTACAGTGTGGCTGAAGATCATTCATTGTGATCCTGTCCTCAGATGAACGTGGCTTTAATGTGACTTATGGTTGACATCGTTGTCACGGCAATATTAACTGCTGCAGAGGGTGTTGTGTGTTCACACATTAATATTACAGCACAGAATTTGTTATCAGCTCCTAAATCACAGACACAGAATGCACCTCCTCCTGGAGTAAATGCAATTGGAAGAATATGTCTACAGGCCATCGCCATTCCCATCCACTCAAAGAAATTAGGTAAATCTACAGACTGGTCAACTTACTATATTCTATTTGTTTGTTTACTTGAAAAAAGTTTTCCTGTACTTTTGCATGCATGTTTATTTTTTAATTGAGAAAACAAACAACATGGAGAAAAAAGAAGGCTCTGCAATTAGCAGCTGCAGGAAACCAGACTAAGATTCACCCACCTCTAATTCAGATCATTATGGGAAAGACAAAACCATCAGTCTAATGGGAAACCAACCCCCCACCCCACTATTTTGCAGTTACATGAGCTCCAGGAAATAGGGCAGGTGTACACAATGAGGAGGCAGGCAGTGCTGGAATAAGAAACATAATCTTTGGTTTAACATGGTGGTAAAAGCCCCAAGGTGTTGACACAGCTCTGCCCCATGAGGATGTGGGTCAGTAATGAAATAAAACACAGCAGGATGGTGAAGCAAAGGTGACAGAAGGACAATGACACTGAACTGTAACTTATGCCCTTACTGAGGAAAGACCATTTTTAAACTCGTCTGAATCTCACTTGGCTGTTATATGGGCTAACACACAGATTCAGCCAAATATTACACAAAGTAAGCTCTGCCCAGGCTCATGAGTGGCAGCTTACTTCTAGGACAGGAGGCAGCTTTTCGCCTCATCCTGTCTGTCAGATGAGGACAAGAACATTAGACGACAAATGATGTTTGGCTGGGCAAGACTGTATTTTAAACTAATCATCATTACAGGTCAGGTTATAGGTCATCCCCTGTGTATAATCACAACATATTCAGAGAGGAAAGGGAGGAAAGATAAATGTAAACATGGCTTTCAAAAGCGGTTTTACATTTGAAATGATCATTTTGGTCTTCGTGGTAAACTGTAGAAACTGCAGCTTCGTTTAGGCTTTAAATACATTTTAAATCAACATTTTTGCTCCTTTGTGTGGTACGCTATTTGATGTCTTGCGCTCGGCAACATACTTAATTACCAAACATCATCATGACATGAATAGAATAGGAAAGAAAGAAACAAAAAAAAAAAAAGCACAAAAACAGAACATTAATTTCCCTTGACACCTGAGCCAGTCCCTAATGTCTTCATCAACCCTGCTGTATTGTTTTAGTTGTCAGTTCCAAAATTACCTTTACTGTGAAATATCAGAGACAGGTCTATGTGACAGTTTGTCTTTAGTTTATCTGGAAAGTGCTAAAATGTGTTAGTTGTGAGTTTGAGAGCACAATAAACATGAGAAATTTTGAAAATAACTATGTCATCTTAGTGCAGGCATGTGAGTCTATTTATTATTGACCCTCCATGTGATAAATGCAGGAAATGTGGGAGGAACTGATGACCTGCTGTGATCCATGTGGACTCAGCTGCAAGCCTCCACAGAGCTACACAGCATAACATCTCAGAGAAAATGACAAAACAATGCTGGGAATTCGTTTGAGTGTATATGTCTGTGTGTGATGACTTTTCTCCCACTTTCTCTACTTTTTATGTGTTTGGCCAAATGAAAACAATGTTCACGTAGCTCAGACTGCACCCATTAATGGCTTTGAGATGCCTGAGTATGTGAACCTTCCAAGTCTCCTTCCAAGAAAACAGCAGTCAGGAGTTGGTCATGTTTGCAAGAGAAACAAATACCTAGTAAGGTTAAACCTTGTAGTGTTGCAAGACGGAAGAAAACAAACTGTAGGTGCAATCACACCCATACTGTTTGGTGTGTGTAGACATTGTAACAGCCTATGCTTCTGTATGTATAAAAACAACAACAAAAATACAATGTGTGATGCATTTGGATAAGTATGGTGTCCGTGGAGCAAAAAGAGATTCTTTAAACTGCTCATTAACTGTTATTCCTCTATTAACCACATGTGTGGATTTCACCATCCTGCTCTTGTTCAAATCTTGAATATCAAGGCTTATTGTATGAAGGCTTTACAGACACAATTGAATGTCAGGATATACTCTGCTCAGGCGTTTTACATGCACACGTGTACATCCATGCACAGTATGTGACTAAAATTAGTAAAAAAGGGTAGGAAGGGGAAGAAGAAGGACATGTGAGTAAGCCTACATGAGAACAGATGTCTATAATGTAGACTTGGCTGATAAGACTGTATGGTACTACCTGAGCCACTTCAGAAATAGATAAAGCACTTACAGACCCATCAGGCCATTAAAAAACATACGAGAGAGAGAGAGTGTGTGTTTGAGAGCCTTTGGTGGAATAACAGGGACATGCGGCACACGTGACTTAATATACCTGCTGCCTTCAGATGGCTGTAAAGGGAGCTTATCAACTGAAAGTAAATATGTTCATGCGCATAAGCTGTTGTGGATGACAGATGATTGATGAAGAGGGTATCTTCTGTCACTGCCATAATTGGAATACAACTTGTCTGTACAATTCAATACTGGTTGAAGAATGGATAACAACAGTGAGCTAGACAAGAAAACTTGAATATAAGTGGATTTTGTAACTCTGAAGAGGTCTAAAGGGTGAGGGGCAACATGGTTGCACCACGTTATCAGTAATAGGCCTGGTCAGCAGTCTTATTCCGCAGTGAGCATCACTGCTGAAACAGTGACTGGGTGCCTGAATTTAAGAGGGGGATGGAGGCAGTACAGAGTTAAAAATGAGAAAATATATATGTATAAAGGAGGAGAGGACATTCTGCGGGACAAAGAACAGGCTACGAGAGGAAGAGAGCCAGAAAAAGACTGTGATCAGCATGCATCAACCATCCATTTTCTATAACTACATATCCTGTTCAGGGTCAGTTGGGGCTGCAGCATTTCCCAGCATGCACCGAGCAAGCAAAAGGGTAAAGCAAGGCCATTCCGGCAGTGTATGGCAACTGTATGTGCAAGAGTGGAAAAAAGTGTTAAAGATATGCAGAAAAGAAGGAAGATAAAGAAGTGAGAGGGTGACATAAAGCCGATGACACAGAGAATGAACGCGGAAGACAAACAGGAAAGGGACAGACGTTTTAAACTAATTATCCTTCACACAACAGAATGTGAATCCATTTTATAATTCCATCATGATGCTGAATGTGGGTCCAACAGAGACCAAAATAAACAGCTTCTGAGTTACGCAACATTGCCCTGGAAACATCTCATAAATATTCACATCACAACTCAGCGTGTCTGATTTTAATTGACAGAAAACGTATTTTGCAACACCAAGATGGCAATTACTGTGTATATGCTGGTGCGAGCGAATGCATGCATTTGTGAGAATGTTTCAAATGTGCTGCATGTACTTTGTGGGGATTTCATGTTTATGTGTCTATGTGTGTGTATACTGTACTTCCCAGTTAGTGATACACCTTGTGAGTGGATGTGTGTGTACGTACATTTGTGTCTTCCATATTGAGGTCTGTGTGCTACTGACTGCAATCTGCAACCGTTTGTGTTTGTGCATAAATGACTTGGCTTGCTGTCTATGACCTGTGTGTGTGTGTGTGTGTGTGTGTGTGTGTGTGTGTGTGTGTGTGTGTGTGTGTGTGTGTGTGTGTGTGTCTACACCCCAGGGGTGAGGGCATAAATGTGATATTTAGATAGCGCTGATGTTAGATGACTGGCTAATGTCTGCATGAGAGTTCACATACATGCGTGTTCATGAGATGCAAGAGAGCATGACAATGGAAAATGAGGAGCTTAAGCTGACACCATCATCTCTAATGGGTGCTGATTCAGCTCCATATATGTATGTATGTATACCTAGGGTCTGCATGTTGCCACCAAACACCATCATACAAATTACACAAAAGTGCAGTCTTCAAAATGCTATACACAAGCAATTCTGGTGAAAACCCATTCCCACACAAACATGTATTCGTCTTCGACAATCTTCCCTCTCCCTGTACAAGCCCCTCCTCCTCCACTCCTACATCTTTAATCACAGATCACTCTTCTCTCTTCCTCCGAGCCACTGTCATAGTCTGCATCGCCATGGATTTCCTTCGAGTCTCATACAATGTCAAACATGCAATTAAGAACACATCAACAGCTGCCTGACTCAATTACCCTGACAAAGACAAGCGTGGGCCGCAGCTATGAAGCACCCTGGTGACGTGCCGAGCCTCAACTACACCTATCTTTTCATGTCCCAGTGTTAACCTTGCCATTGCCTTGGGGGGTGTGCCCCATGAAAGAATCAAGATATTTCATTAATGTTATTTACCAATTTTATGTGCACTCATTTCATTTCAGCTTAGTGTGAGAGTCTTCACTGCATTTTGCTGTCATTTATAATCGTGCTAGAGAAAGGTCAAGTTGATGGCAGCTCGTTACATCACTGTAAGTGCAGTAAAAGCTTCCCAACAAGAGTAATTAATTTTTTTTTTGTAATTCACTTTTTACTGCCTTTCAAAAGAAGCAACATCACATGCTGCTACTCACATATCCAATAGTCATGATACATAGGGCAAATGTCACACTATGTTGCTTCCATTCACAAGCAAATAAGTGTGACCATCCTCACATACACTGACAACACCTTATTGGGCAAACATCATCATCATCACATAGCTATAATTCAGATGTCACAATGTATATAACATGCCCAGCCCATACCTAACCTAAATCTGGCGACAGGGGTGAGGATGCTAAAAGCTTCATGCTGCTTCCATCTATTCCACATATCCTCTGTCTCTGCCATCGTGACCAGTGCAAAAGTCACTACTATAAGGTTCATGTAGCACAATCACAAGATCATCGCTCTGTATTTCATGATGTTGCATTCCAAAGTCAATGTTAAATGTATTCATCGCACCGCTGTAATGTTGGTAAAGACTCATTTCAGTAATTAGCCTGCAGCCTCCCACATATAGACTTTACTTGGGCAGCCTGCCAAGATATATTAAAGTTAAGTGTATTTAGTGACCCATTTAAGCATTTTTTATTTACATTTTTTTAGCTATTCAATAGAATGACACCATTTGCAACGGACTGATTGACTAGTGGACAATCTCTCCTCACTTTACCTGTTCCTTCTGCTACTATAAGAAGGTTCCACTGACAACTGCACACGGTCTACAGAGAAGCAGAGAGAGAGACATTTCCTGGTACAACCACCCTCCTATAAATGCAGTG
Source organism: Chaetodon trifascialis (assembly GCF_039877785.1). NCBI lineage: Eukaryota > Metazoa > Chordata > Actinopteri > Chaetodontiformes > Chaetodontidae > Chaetodon > Chaetodon trifascialis. Next base: position 5,395,990 of record NC_092067.1, on the reverse strand, counting down.
CTTGTGGTGCAACCTCTCTGGTTTAATGTCCACTTATGCCATTGTTTTGTATAAGCTTGCAAGTACACCCAGTTGATGCCAATGTCATTTGGTACCACGCCTCCTCCGAACACAACCTCCTGTTGTGAAAATTGTGGGGTGAAAAAATCCAAAATGTAAGTTGCATTTCTTGGCTGACTATAAAAAAAAACACACTGCTGACAAAGAAAGTCAACATGGTAAACACTTATGAAAGAAACAGAAAACCAGAGAGCACACTGAGAAACCAGAAGTGAAGGTGTATATGTGTGTGTCTGTGTGTGTGTGTGAACCAAGCACAGCCCCACCCAACTAATTAGTTGTTTCAGTCATGTCCAGTAATTAATTACTTCTTCATTTCATCAGCCTGTCATTGGAATTTCTTCTTCAGTGGCATCATGAAATCTGCTCAGCAAAAGCCAGCCCCTTCCATGGCAACTGCAGAGAAGCAGCAGTTGTCCGACTGCCTGGTGGGTATCTAAGAGATTTTTTCTTTTTTTTTTTGAAGCTGTGGAAACACAGGGCTCTGGGGAGAGCAGCGCAGGCAAGATGCCATGTAACCATGGCAACACACACACACACACACACACACACACACACACACACACACACACACACACACACACACACACACACACACACACACACACACACACACACACACACACACACACACACACAGGTCAAGCAAGTCAAGTCATTTATGCAAGGGAGTAAAACCGCTGGCCCATTAGTGACAACACAGTATTTGAGTGTAGTTGTACTACAACTGCAGAGAAAACACAAACAATCTCACCTTTCAGACAAGATCTGAGTTACCAGGCAAAGTGTTGCGCCTTGGCAACACAGATTATCCATAGAAAATGTGAACTATTCTAATCACAAATTGTTGGTGTGCATTTATGTAATTTAAGATGAAAAAGCATCCACAACTGTAACATATGGGCCACACCTACTGCTAAAACCCCTGCGCTGGATGGATGATTCCAACCCTCTGAGCTGGAGCACTATCATCTCCTCGCTTCATGGCTACATAATGACAGCAACTCATTTCATACAGAGCACACAGTTTTACCACTCCCATGGAGAGACCCAAGTATGACCTATGCAAACTTGTGCGAAACACACACTGAACCTCACTCATGCAAGACTCTAACTACGGTTTATACACGACTGCTGAAACACAGAATCATGTGAGATAAAATGAGAATCAAATAAAGACTCGGATTGTTATTCTAAGTGTCTGACACATTAGGAAAAGGATCCCTGCAGAAATACCTTTTAGTTAAAGAGTAAGATGGGCTTTGCTTAGCCAGAAAGAGCTCATATATCGCTCTGGCCAAAGCCACCAGACTCCATTCACAGAAACAGTAATTTTGTCACTGTACAACACACTTCATTCAAATGTGACAATTTAATTTTCATAATTAAATGCATGGATTTAAAGATAAAATGAGTTTACCACATATATTTTCACACATGGATGCCACTAATTCATGCCGGCCCTGTCAAAAAAAGAGCCTTAGTGAAGCACTTGGGATAAGGTGCTCCTGAAGGATCACAGAGCCTAGTGTACAGGGGCCATGGCCCTGCTCAACAACTGGAATCAACAAACCGCCTCTCTAACACACAAGTGTTAATCTCCTTGACAAACTCATGAAAAACTAAATTAGCCATTGATTTCTGAAAGACCATCAGAGGTTTCACAATTGAGCTCGCTACTTCACTTTTCTCCTCTCTTTTGTCTTTCATGCACAAAGGCAGTGATCTCGGTGCCATATGCACACATCAACAGCCATACCTACTCTTGAAAGCAGGAAGAAACACGAGTGGCGGGGAAGGGTGTTTTAAGAAAACTGATTGATGTTCTGCAGGCTGATTGGTGTCCACTTCTCAGCACATGGAAATTATGATAGAGCGTGTCACACGCTAAATGCTGAAGGTTAAAAAAATGAATGATTTCATTAACCTGTGGCCTATGAGCATTTTTGGGGAAAATGGTCAAGACTACACAAAACTGTAAAAGCCTTCTTCATATTAAACCTGTTTAAATCTGTCAAAAACCAACCTGCTTAGAAGATGTATATTTAAAAATGCAGGCCTCCCCATCCTCCCCCCGTCACGACCCACAGAACTGACTCTGTCATTTCCCTTGTCCTTGGTGTTAAGTGATAATAGATTAAAGATAGCTGTATGAACAAACAAGATATTTCCTTGAAGTTAACTTCTTTAGCGTAGTACTACTCTCACAGAATGACGTTATCAGATGAAACGTCCGGGGACACCTCTGTGCATCCCCAGTCAAGCTTGTCCAGATTAGATTATCGACCGGCTGACTAATTTACATTGACTGAATATGACAACGTGCACATTTAATAAACTGGCACTGCAAACAATGATTAGCTACACAAAGTGATTGGCTATGATTAATGTCCATAATAAATGCCCACCTGTCAATCACCGCTACATACAGCAGGATGATGATCAAGCTTGGGACTGCCACATAGCATTCAATATAAATGAGAGACACCTAAATTCCATTCTGACAAACCCTCAACCCTCTGACGAAAAAAAAAAAACAAAGTCTTTTTTTTTTGCTTATCTGGGACAAAGGAACATAAAGAGGTGAAACAAATTTTGCTCTCTCTTCTTACAAAAGAGCCTGCAGTACTAATGCAGAACAGATAGAGTCTAGGTCCTCGAAAGCAGAACTGCAAAAAGCTGCACTCTCTATAATCTTAATGCTGGGTAAATCCATGGCTACACTGCCAGTGTTTGCATCCTACTCAGGACAAGGGCATGAAGGTGGGCTTCAATAAAGGTTATCCCTGTGTGTGGGTAATTTAAATGAAGAATCTCTTGCACTGTGAAGGGTCTTCATAGTCCATCTCTGACATGAGAGCACAGAGTGTTTGTTTCTTGTCAAGGAAGAGCTCTCACGGGAACAGTCCCCGAGTTTGAAGCAATGTGGAGAAGGCTTCTTCCTGCTAGCGCCTGAACACCATAAGTGGAGAGAAGAGGCCCATGTTGGAGGTTGGTAAGGCAGCAGACTTTCTATTTCTTGTGTGGTCTCTTCAGTATGAACTATAAGACAGCTTCCATGTCCTTTTTCCAATGACCCACTTGGACAGCTGCATAACTGTATGTGTAACAGTTCTCCCAAGCTTAACTGTAGTTGTGTAATAGCACCCTCTCCCTTAATTCTTTCAGTTCACTCTGTGCCCCAACGACCTCTTCCTACTAACTACAACATCATGGTGACAAACACACGCTCTTAGCTGGCTCATCCATCTTTGCATTATCCTTGCACCCCGTGCTCCTTTTTCTTTTCCTAATTACTCATGCAAAACACCTTCCTCCCACTTGTCAAGTGCTGTTTGTATCAGTTGAAGATTGGTTACTTTCCTGTTATGGCTGCTTATCAGTCTGAATACTGTCAAAGGAGTTTACGAAAATCAAACAAACCAAATGTGAACAATGCCAAGCTGAACATCTTGCCATGTATACACTATACTACAGTATATGATCCTCCGTATCTTTAATGGTGAAGTGTTTCATGAACACTTCTGTCCTTATTCTCTTTTCCCTCATCATTTCTGTGTACCTCTCCTCTCTCACATACGTGCACAAACACATACTGTAGATAATCCATCCATCTTTCTCACTGTATGCCTCAGGTGAACACCTGAGCCCTCATAGTACTCGGTCTGTTCCCATGTTCACATCTAGCCCTTCTGACCTACATCACGGCTGGCTGACTAATGCCTTTCTACCAAACACAGGAGTCCATCTCCTGCAGCTAGCACAGCATGGCCATAAAACAAATAAGCACTAAGCCTGGTTGGTTGCTGCCCAGCTAGATAAGGTTTTTCCAACTGTGGAAAAGAGCCTGATGATAGTGCGGTTCTATCACCAAATCTTTAGAGAGGAACATCCTTAAAAATGTTCCCATTTCTGCCCCGACAAAACCAAGGCACAAGACCAATTTCGTCAACAATAAAGGACAATTTCTTGACACAATATTGAGTGTCCGTATCACACAGACATTCCTGCAGAGCTGTTGCCTCAAAAGGTTTCCCAAGAGTAATGACATTGAGGGAAAAAAATATCAGGATAAGAACAGATCCCACTTCCAATCCCCAGGCCAATCATAAATCCAGCAGCTGCCGTGTTCCAGCTCTGTTACAAGAAACATTTATTATCAGGCCCATATGACTCTAATACAGCTGGAGTGGATGTACTAGTTATGTAGAAGGGGGGCTGAATTTGCCTGTATATTCAGAAAGGTTTATTTGAAATTAAAACTTTAGAAACCTGAGGGCCAATTCTTTATTTGGCATTGAGCAATCTCACTTTGATCCCATTGCTTTAACTGACAAGGAGCCATTGTGGAGCAAGGCAGCAGCTCCAGTGTTTGGCAGAGATGGGATTGGTTCGAAGCTTTGTAGTTAACCACGGTCACATCGTCCCAGAGGACTGAGAGCCTCTCTCATTCAGTCTTTCTCGGCCTCTCTCTGATTCTCTATCCACTGCCTTGTTGTTGATTTGGGCAGCATCTCTTCTTGTTCTTTTGACACTAAAAACCTACTGTCCTGCACTCATGCAAACCCATTCAAACAAGTGTCTGTTTTTTCCCTCTGGCTTTCAAGAGGTCTTGTCACCACTTGCTGCACTCCAAAGAAATGGCCAATGGGAGACAGAGTGCAGCACACTTCTCTTGGTCACTATTGATTTTTTTTTCACTCATGCACACACGCACTTTGATTCTAGCACCAAAAATCAGACTTGATTTTACTGTATTCACTCATTTATTCTTTCAATGAATTTGTTTGTCAAAAATAACTAGTTTCAGCTTTACTCCTGGACACCGTAGTCCTTCATTTCCTTATCTCGTCTGTTCTGCTTTCCACTCATCCATCCATTAATCATCCCCACCCCCATTCTTTCCAGCACTTCTTTCCCACAGGTTATGAAGTAATCAGTGGCCAGAAGTGGTGCATCAATTCAGCCTGACAGATGCAGTGATTATTGGGAAAGCCAGCTTTAGGGTCATTACCAATCACTAATCTGGATCAACTATTTTCACATGTAGTTCCCACACAAGAGAATGAGTAAAAGCCCCCATTTTTGTCAAGGTGATGACTTCCATGGCTGCAGCACCTCCTAAAATCAGATATCATAAAAACCATCAACTGATTAAAAAAAAATTTAAACTTGTTAAAAAAAAAATTGCATCGTCCCCTTTCTTACTGGGATACATACGATATGTGTAGTACACAAGGATTTGTGGTGAAACAGAGGATTTCCCTCATTTTTTTTAATCTTTATTTTCATTGTATTCAACCAGTATTTCCCCTATACTTGTACAAAACAGTCGTCACGCCAGCATGAACCCCTGCCATGCCAAAAATAATCTTTTTTAATGTGAAAAATGCATGGATCTCACCAAATATCTCACCAAATATCCATGCATTCAGAAAACAATGAAATGCATTTGTGGGGGTCTCAGCATAGTTTTTGCCTGAAGTGTGTTTGGGAGAGGACAGACATCTGCTCATCACTGGTGAGAACTAAGTGAATGCCCCAGTTACCCTATAGCATAGTACAGTATAACCTCAATACGTCAAAACTCCATATTGTAGGAGCCAAATTGGATCTAAAATTGTGCTAAATACCAGAAAGACATACAGTATAATTACTTGGGCTAGGACGACATGCTTATCTCCCAATTCAATACTATCACAATACTTGGTTTCAAATGATAGCTAGTCTCCTGCCAAGTGACTGGTGAGCTCATGTTTATGCTGACAAAGGCTGTTGCTACCCAAACATATTTCTTTCAGCATTAAAGCACATCATACTCTTACCAAAGCTTCTCCTCCCGGTTCTTGCTTTTTGGGTCTTTTTGCACTTCACACCTTGGTACGGCAACACGAAATGGCCAATTTCCTCCACAACTACTCTGTCCTCTAACAAGGTTACAAGTCTTGCTCTGACAAGCTGGGGCCTGTGTGAGGTGTAGGGTTCTGTTTAATATGTTTTCTATGTTTTGTGTGCATGTGCTCTCTTTCTCCAGTAACATTCTGGCTGAAGGACACATTTCAGAAAATACATTTTATGATCATCGCCCTGGCCCAACACACTGCCGGAGCAGGCTGATGACAACAGCGGGCTGACACCTGTTACCTTGATGACATCAGCACACCCTTACTTGTAGAAAAGTCTGTTGTATCTGAAACGCCTCTTTTAGGCCCTCGTCTTCCACGATTGAAATCGGCCTGCAATCAGCAGCAACCCACTTTGCGATTGAGTTTGTCAGTTTTTCTGTCGTGGCTTTGCTCATTCGTTTTCCTAACTCAGCAAGTGTGGGTTGGCGGAGTGAGCTCACGGTAGCACTAGCAGCACTAGCAGCAACTACATGTTTAGCGTTTAAATGATAATTCAGGCTGGAGCTGCTACGGTGATAGGAAAATTCTTTATTACACAAGGTACAAATCACTGCGTTCTTATTAATAGTCCCGTCTTTGTTCTTTTTATAAATAAACTTGCCGTTCAAAGGTCCAAGTAGGCTTGCCTCGCTCTCCGGTGTCGCATCCATGTCTGTTGTCACCCTGCTTTTGACTAGTGGCGCAGGTAGGATGCGACCTGCCACTGCAGCCTACGGGTCACTCAGAGGGCCAAATTTAAAATGCTTGCGCATTGGCGTTAATTTTTATAGCGCGTTAATTTGCAGCGTAATTAATTAATCTAATTAACGCGTTAAACTGACTTATGATTGATTTATGACTGAAAGTCAAACTTGAGAAAAGCATCCATGCCAAAAGCAGCCTTGATTCAAACCGCAGGCTTTTGTGAACACTTCAACAGGTGATTTCAGTGACTTGTTTTTCCTGTTCACTTAAAGGAGGCTGATCAGTGAAACCAGAGCCTGTATTCTTTGGAATGGAAATAGAATCAAAACCCTTAAGACCAAAGACGTGCACTCTCTCTCACACACAATCTGAGAGGCTGCAGCTGTGTTCTACAGAGAACAACATTGCTATCACATGAAAAACATGGAAATAAAACAAAAGGAAGAAAGACGTGAAATGAGACACAAAGAGCAGATCTGATAAAAAGCAGCAGTGTTAATGAGGAGATTATGCCTGATGGAAGTCCACTCCTCATTCTGCAGGCTGCTCTCTCTAATACCAACTGCACTAGATGAAATCTCCTGACAATAGACAAATTAATTAGGATGAGTCTTAGCGAAATTACTATGAGCATGGATCTGAAAGATGAATTTATACTCATATCTGATCATGCATGTAGTGATATCTATTAGAAAATCATCAAAACACAGAGTTTAAATGAGCAAAGTAATAAGGACCGGTAGAATTAAGGCCTTGAAGTAACACTGTTTTGTTTTTCATTTTCATAATTACTCTTTAAACTCAGCAATGCTTTAAAATTTCTCTTCCTATGCACAACAGTTGAACAGAAATCTACTTACTAGGAGATAAGCAATTGATTCGTTGAAGTTGTTGTTCAAGTTTTTCAAAACATCAAAGGAGTTGCCCAACAATTTTTGCTCTTTTAATAAGTGCTCAAGCCTTCTTTCATTCCAGAGAAGGAAGTAGCTCGACTTGTGCCAGCAGCCAACGTTCAGGCTTCACAAAGGTGAGCAAAGTCACTTCAGCTTGTTTAATTCTAAACAAGTCGTGAGACCGATGACACACGGGTTTCATCATCGCAAAGCCTGAAGCATTTTAGTAATTGTGTGCTCAAAGTTCCATCATTTGTCCGCCCTTCATCAGATATGAACTTGTCGTGTGTGTTCAGGAGATAGCACAGGGTGTCTCCAGTGAGTTCAATGTTGTAGCTTGGAAACTTGTAATAAAAGGAAAGGTAAGGCTGAGATTCGAAAGCCGGCACTCTGAGGGTGGCCTGTGTGTGTGTGTGTGTGTGTGTGTGTGTGTGTGTGTGTGTGTGTGTGTGTGTGTGTGTGTGTGTGTGTGTGTGTGTGTGAGAGTGGGCGTTGTCAACCCTCTTCTGCCTTCCTCTAAGACAGAGAGGAGAAAGTGGATGTCTCTTTGACATAAGGATGTATGGACACTGACATGAATTGATGTTATTTTACTCATTTAATTCACAGAGATGAGCTGAATCTGAATCTTCAGCCGCACCGAGCATGCTGAAGACATTCAGCTAACCCGAGAGAGACAAACCGTTTTCGAGGAATCTGCGTCACTGCTCAGTGCCTTTATTTCTACCTGATCAAAATTCAAAAAGTCAGAGCTACGACAAATTATTGCCAAGCTGCCACCGCGTCTCTCGCACAGCCACGTGGGTGGCTGTGAACAGGTTATCCCCCCGCTGCCTGTTGAGAGACAGCCAACTCAAGCCGAGGTTGCCACGTGGAATCCAAGTTGCCCAAAAATACCCGAGAGCTCTATGAAGCTCCAGACAATAAAAAGAGACAGATCGGTTGGCAAAGCTGCTCCGTGGAGCTGAACACACCCGAGAATGCCTGAGAGCAGTCCACATGAGGAGTGCCCTTGTTTCTCCTCCGCTCCCTCCAGACTGACCTCTTCCACTGGCAGTCAGTGAAACAGCAACGGTGATATGAGTTGATGCTATAGATTGATGAGAATACTTGAAAAGTCTTAGCATAAAAAATTAGGATTTCCCATCAATATAGTTGCAGTATCTAATCCAGATCATTTCTTTGCCCCTCCTCTCAGCTGCTGAACAGTGACTTGAGCCTTGTTTAGTCTCACTTGTTCTTTTGTGTTTCCACTAATCAATGTATCTGATTATCTGAAGATATCATGCTTGTTTTGGTCTAGTGGTCCTCATTCACAAATCTGCTGTGTTGCTGCATTCGTGACTGCAGTCATCCAATCTCTTATTCATTAACTGTTCATCGCTGTACTCTCTGTATTTATTCAAGGTGGCATTTAGCCTATTAATGGTCACATTCATTTGTTTGTTTTGTTGTAGGCCTGTGTGTGTAGTTAGTTATTAGTTATTGCAGGTGCTTTTTAGTCTTTTAATCTTTAACTTCTGAAGATGAACCTGATTATGGGAGTTTGTGTATGAGGCATTACAATCACTGTGTGCATGTCAAGAGCTCCACAGCACCTTCAGATTGAGACTAAATTAATGAACTGGCTATTGACTTTGCCCCTTTCAAAGGGTGGTGCCCCAAAGTGAATTTTAAGTTTGTTATTTGATTAAACAAAAAAAAAACAAACATGTTTTCTGCTAGCTGGAAATGACTGCATATATAACATAACATATATTGGGGTAATGCATCCAAAATGTAGGGCACCAACACCAAAACCAATGATGCAATAAGTAATATTATATAAGCAAATATTATTGTTATATTTTACAATAGATTTTTTTCATTTACTTTTCTTACATGTATATATATGAAACACTAATAGTCTCTTCTTGCCACTAGATTCACTGCAGACAGCAGCTGGCAGAGAGAGGAGGTCATATTATACAGAGAAACATTAGCTTTTTCTGTGTGAATAACTGTGAAAGTTACTTATAAAAGGGAAGCTAAAATGAAAATTTAGAGTACTCTGCCAGCCACTTGGGCAAGCAACCAGACATCATTTGGAGGACCGATACTATTCTAAAACTCTAGTTGGCAGCTAAAACAGGAAAAAAGGACAAAGCATTTCAGAAATTACCAGCCGAGCAGGAAACATACATTTGTTTCACAGGCTGCCCAATGGACTACGGAGAAAGTGTAGGTATGGATATAATCCTCACAACTGTGTAAATCAGGACGAGCAGCATTTACATGATGATTAAGGCCAAAGTATGACGTTGGTAATCTATTTTTTGGGAAGCAACAGGTGCGTGTTGATTTTTGGAGTGGAACTGCACCACTACGATAGTAGTAGTAGTAGTTGTAAGCAATTGTGGTGATAGCACACAGCTAAAATCATAGTGATGTTATCCTTTAAAGCCCCATGTTGGGTTCACAAAAAAAAAAACATGTACCAAAAGCTTGACAGAGTACATCCAGCCACGGCAACAGTGGTGAAAAGCCTCTTTTATTTAGGTTAGGTGCATTCACTCCTCCATGTGTTAGGAACAATCAATATTAAATATCCATAGCTCTGTTGAATCTACAATCCAGGCTGGGTGGTTTCATGAGACCTCTGCGCTGACTGCAGCACCTTGGCGCTCTTTCCAGGTTGAGCTGGCTTGACAAGGTGTGTGCCAGTGTGTTTGACGTGTGACGGGCCAAAGTGCATGTACAAGTTGGTACTCCCTTATTAGCACAGGGGAGAATAGAACACACAGAGAAATACACACACCAGAGACAAGCACACCCAGACCTAGATTTACTCTGCAGCTGACGGGCAAATGAAGCATTAAGACACAGGAATGATGTCTAAGATCACACTAAACATGATAAATAAGTGCCCCTTGATGTTGGCCCAAGCCTTAAATATGATCTGTGAGGCTCTGATGCTGATTTATGGCCATACCAGAGTGCAAAAGCAAATCTATGGCCCTGCAACCCTAACAATAACGGGCAAGGCAATAAGTGATGAAACCAGGTTACTTGCAGTCACAGCATTCAACTCCATTTTAAGAGAAATGCAGTGTGAAAAGATTAAGCTTGTACATTTTCCCCTACCTTTGGCTGTACTAGAAAATGACAGTGCTCACTTGACGAATGCCTCTCATCACAGAAAAAAAAGAAACAAACACCATAGCAGACACACTTAACACATGGGTCACCACAGCACACAATGGAAATGCTTCTCCTGATCATATGGTATGAATGCAACAGAAGCACATATTGTGCTATACCACCTGATGTGCCAGTAGCATGGATGTACAGTAACTGTGGAGGCACATTAATATCATGGCTCCAAGTGTCATCAGCACTGGTTCCACTTGTCTCTTCTGATGGTGCCTAACACTTTCAAAAATGTTCACTGACAGTGATGTCAAATTGCCTACTAAAGCAAAAGTGCCATCAGCTTTTATTAAAAATATATATATATAAATTAAATTTTTTTTTTTTTTTTTTTTTTTTTTTTACTTTTTCCCAGCATCAAATGCCAAGGTACTTACAGCAAGCTTTCTCAAATTGGTCAACTAATAGCATGAGCTCTGGACTTCCAGGGTCTTTCTTGCCAGCAGCATGTGTGCAGAACCGATATAATGTCAGGGGTTAAGACATGTGGGTAAAGACAGAGTGACACCTCTGAACAAAAGTTTTGGGTGGAATAATTGAAAGCCTCAGGGATGATGGGAATAGTCTGTCTTCACACATTGTTCGCTCAAACCTTCCAGACACAGGAGTCTCCATCAGCATCTTAATGCTTTTCAGACAGTATTTCGTGACAGAAGACAGGAAGGAGCAGACAGGCAACTATTACACCTTGCATGAGCAATTCATTCTTAAGCGGATGCTCTGGCAAGTTCACTCAGCTCATGAGCTCATGATCTGATTTATTGGACCATGGGGCCAAATAATCATTCAGAAAATAATACGTGAGAACGTGTCTGACAAATATGCTACGTGTGAAAAGGACACTGTGGACAGGTTCCAGACCTGATTCTGCAGACACTGTCCAGAGCTTATTTGAGAAAATGGCTTGACTGTCTCTGCTATATATTCATGGCAGGCAGCACAGTGTAACAATCCAGCTGCCTCACAAGGTCATGTGATTAGGGCAGCGGGACTGATTACCACACTCTCACATGATGAGAGGGCAACAGTTGGAGGCAATAATGCACCATCTCTGTTGTTCTCATTTGGGACCTTAAAGCCATTTTGAAAGAATGTTATGTTTTAATGTTTTGAGTCTTGTTTGTTTTTAACTCAAGTGGTCACGTGAGACAGTTGTTTCTGGAAGATGGGGGGAAAAAAAGAAGAAAACGATCCCATGGTTAAGTGATGAAGTACGATACGGTTATTTAAAACCACTTCTTAATTGAATTTACATAACAACTGCTATACTGTGGTATATACCATTACCGTGATATAAAACTACTCATATCGTGATAGAAGATTATGGCCATATGCAACGAAAAATTCTTAGAAATTATTATTACTTACAATTACTCTGACAATAATCCATCATTCAGTCTTTTCTCATAACATTGCACTCAGCCCGAGGTGATGTCTGCAAATGGCTTTGTTGTCCAAGACACAGAAAATCCAGTGAATCCACGTATTAGAGCAGCTGATTGGCATTTTTGCTTGAAGAATCACTAAAACTATTTATAAAATTAATTGATTGTTTCATCTCCAGGTAAATGCACACAAAATAATCAATGCTGTGATGTAAGTCACATCTGTGTTTCACTGTTATGCATCAGACAAAACTTGTAAAACCTTCATAACTCACAGTTTTGAATTACAGTTACGGAACATTTTAAAACAATAACACTGTATGGTCATAATGACACAATACCATTCTGCTGAAAGATGGTAAACGATAATCACATTAACTGATCAGCCAGCTCAACTTCATATGCATTTCTGAAAGCGATATGTACAAAACTCTTCACATGCACTAGCCTTGGTTATTCATAACGTGGCAGTCTGGAGGCATACTTGTTTTGTTTTATTCTGCAAGACAGACTGCCTCCTCCAGTATTCAGTCCACACTTACAATTAACTATCATGCATGATGTCCACATGTCTGATAACATAATGAGAGGGGTTTTTCCCTGCCTTCCTTATTGCTGTTGTAATGCAATGGTTATTCTTCTGTTGAAATGGAGCTGCAATAACATGCAGGCAGAGGGTGATGCATATAGTCACAGGACTGGAGTAACATCCAGTAAATACCGTTTTCCTCGCGGTAATGCTGACTCCAATAACACAAAGATGCAGAACGTAACATTATGAGCAACACGCGTCAGTTTCTCTTGGCTGCAAGAACCAACACAAACGTGTTTAGTGGATTAACATAATGGAAATGTCCCCACAACAACAACAACTGGACTTTATACTTTGGCTATATGTGTGCTCTACTCATTATACTTTGTGTTGCTTTGAGATCAGATATAAAGCAGAATTCACTTCGAAACTGAAGCTCAAGGACGGATCAATACCAGCATTAAATCCAGAATCTGTAGGTTTTGACATTTTTCTGTTGCTTCACTGTTCTTTTGCTGGTTAGCCTATTGAATTTGACATTAGCACTTTCCGCAGCTAATGTGGCTGGTAGCATCTATTGTAGATGTTGGAGCAGTGTTGGTGTATCTAATATTGAGGGACAGTTGGAGAAACTGTGTGAACGTTAATTTTCATTCTTATTTTGAATAAACACTGTTTGTTTAATCATGTTTTTTTAAGATATCTTCCTTTAAATTGCTACAGCACCACCAAAGGACCGAGGCCACATGTGTGAAAAGCCCTTTAAGCCTATTCTCAGGCATTTAAAATGCTTGTCAATATCTCAAAAGTCTACTAGAACAAATATAATAATATCTTCTGCTCTCTCAAAGACAATTAACAGGCTGAACTTGTGAACAGAGAACTGTTTCTGTGGGGTTTTCTGTGGCCAAATAAAGTAAAGGTGAAATTATTATGAGCCTGCCAGTGCTCCTGAGGGTCTCTTTAAACGCTAGCGTGCCTCATTTTCCAGGGGCTGTTTGAACCCTGCTCCTCTGGAGCACACAATGATGATTTTAAGAACAGCTGAGGCAGCCATAACAAAAAGCAAATTGAACACATTTCCATAAGCTGCTATAAGCAGAGAAAAAACTGAAACATAGCACATCACATGAACGCTTACGTAAGGTTAAATTCACAGGGAGCATTCTGAGACTGTAAATTTGCATAAAACTAATTTAAAACGATCTCAAACTGTATTATTCTGCCTTTTCAAAACCTTAAATTGTCATCCCTGGGACATCTCAGTGAGTGGCCTGTTCTTTTTTCTCATGTTAACAAGCCACTTTGGCCCATAACTCTTAATTCCAATCAAACATGTACTGAGATATTTGTAATGTCTTGACGCATTCCTGAAAAAGGAACATGCTCATAATTGCCATTATACTATTGTAATAAAGCCATATTAATTTATTTTTCCCTTTGAAGGTTTCCATGATACACATTTCAAAAACTCCAATGAGGTGAGCTTTGGTTACATGCAATTAAAAATGCAGAAAGCTGAGAGCTGAACAGGGGCTATAAAATGAGTCAGATCCAGCCCATTTAACATTATTCCATTTATCACAGAGGAAGAAATACTCTCTGCTATCTGCTGTTGCACTGAGGTACATCTCAGTGCTAAAACCTATTGGTACATCGTTTAAACAAATTTGGGTGCATTAGCCCAGAACAATGTCAGCTCCGTTCAGTGTGATAAGGACATTGCCTGGGATTTATTGAAAACAGACAGAGATCATGTGAAACATTTCAGCATCACACTAACACCAAAAGTGCCCAGCCATGCAACCTTGTTACGTTTTGCTCAAAATGCTCCTGTGTCCCATCGCTGAGTCCCATCTCATCCCTACTATAAACTGCCACCTCTGGAAAGGCATAAACATCTCCCAGCCTCACACCTTTATGCTTCGAAAACCCTTGTGGTTCCAACTACGACAAACAGCACCACTTGAGCCCAGTACTGTCTGCTCCTTCCGAGTCACTGGACAGCAATAATTACGTTATTTCCAGCAGGCAGAATCCCTAGCTCTAGAAGGCTTTCAGGAAGGAAAAATGAAAAGGCTCCACAGGGAATGAGAAGGCAACACTCAGTGCCCCCCCACTGTAAAACTGTATGAGAAATTGCTTTTAACACCTTGCCCAGCACTCAGTAAAACTAATGACCTCCTACACCAGCATGGAGGAGACCTTTCCCCTAAAATTATCCTTTCCACTACTGCTTGGCATTTTGTGCATGTTATTTCAGGCCATAAGTATTTTGTGATCACAAAATAATGCATATGTAAGTGCAGCATGATTCATATATGTAAGGTTCTACCAATTACATGATATGAGGAAGGAACTAACTAATATTTTTAAAATTCTTCAGTGTGTCGGTAGAGAACTAATAACACAGAGGCTTTGAAACCCACAAGGCTGACACTCTAAATGCAATTAATCAGAAAATGTAAAAAGAAATGCTAAATGTTAATGTTCAACAACTCAGCAGTTCAGAAACAAATATTCTCAATAAAATTAAACAAACAATTCATGATTCCCAAATATGAGGTTACCATTTTGGTAGGGCATCCTGCAAATTAAAGCTATGTGGCTTTTACATTACTAAATAGCCTCTAGTACTGATTTGCTTGCTTACAGTAACTAATTAAAAATGTATTGAAATGTAAATAAGACAGAATTCCTTTTAACGTAATTTGAGTCAGCTGGGAATAGCATTTGGTAGCTGGGCATGAAACTTGTCGAGCACAGTGGATTCCAAATAGCACAAGACACTTAGAGCAGCCAAAAATGAATTTGATTTAGGAGGGGGAAAAGAGACTCAAAGCTATGGCTGGCTACCAGCCAAGGAGGCTGGACAAAACAAATGACAAATGTAAAAGCTGCAGCCAAAATTTACCAGCATTTGGCTCATGGCAAGCAGTAATTTCCGAGCCTGTTTAAGCAGTTACTAAAGCTTTTCAAAAAGCCTGTGTGTTCTAGCTCATCAAGTTCAACGATGTCTGCCCGTGGGACAGGGCGACAACACGGTGGCCAAGGTGATAAAACTTCTGCTGTACGAGAACTTAAACCATTACACCCAATGTAGAGACAAGGGGTGAGAGTATTCCAAGCAACCCCAGCTGCACTAAAGGATGAGGGGGAAAAAAGAAGAAAGAAGGAACACCTGTGCTGGTGTGTATCTAAACGAACAGGGGAGTGCATATCACTTCACAAGCTCTGCCAACACCCCTGGGTGTCACAACAGACTGCTGAAGAAGTGACGAGTTTCTGTACACCTGCTTTCATGGCCTTGAGGAAATATCCACATGTGACGTAGCTTGGCTAAACAACCAAAAACAAACCTAGTACTTAGTGAAGAAATCTTGCTGCCAAGGTTTCTTCTCTTAATCGTTCAAAAGACTAAAACAATCTCCTGATGACGTGACAGGGAAGTTTGTGCCACACACCAGACATACAAAAAAATCAAAAACACACCTCTGCTGCTGGTCCTTACCTGTGTCTGTGCTCGTCATGTCCTCCCTGTCCATGTATGACCACCTGTCCAGAAGCGTGCTTCCCCTCTTTCGGAGAGTCAATATGAGGGATGAGCACATCCTCCAAGCCTAGGTCAAAACGCTTGTGCTTGGAATTGTCCGGGAGGAAGAAGAAGGCCCCAAAACATAAGGTGATGAAGGCACTGAGAATGAGGAGGAGGATGAACTTCTCGGAGAGCCTCAATGTAGCCCTGTGGTGCGGGAAAGAGGAGGCACCCGGCGACAGAGTGGGTATCCTGCGGCCCGACAGTGGCAGGAGAGCCGGTGTTGTCATGATTTGACTGTTGAAATGAACTGAGCTTGGGGAGGAGTTAGGAGGGCGGGGTGGGGTGGGGTGGGTTTACAAGTGCCACAGGTGTTGTTGTAGCAGCATGCACAAGGTGGTCAACTTTATTATCTCATTCCTGCATTGATAAGTCCAGGAACCAAAAAGGGCAGAGGTCCCTCAGTGAAGGAGTGACTGGTCAGCAGAAAAATGGTCATGACGATTCTGGAAAAAAAAAAGAGATATCACAGGCAAAGAGTTAGTGTTGAACACAGAGCTGGCGAGCTGCCATTAAGATGCAGACCCCTTGCCACCATTTTAGGATAACCTTTTCCTCACTTAATTTCAACCACCCCACCTCAACATAGTCAGTATTCTGTGTTTCGTCAGGATAGGACAGCCGATATCTTTATATTTTTCCTTTAGTTGTCATTTCTTTAACTTCACAGCATGTCTCTTGTAACCACTAGTATCATTTTGTCAAGCACTCTCTGACAGCCTTGGATTGCGCCTAACAGTGCTGAATTATGATCAAATACATGGTGACACCTCAAGAAACTGGGATGTCATATATCAAGTGATGAAGCTGAAAGACTGCATTTACAAACAATCCTCTGGCATGCTGTGGTGAATTTAACAACATGCCAGATCAAAAACAAATACCTCAGCATCTCTCTCACGCACTCAAACAGAACATTTAATCCTTAGCGCATGAGAAAGATGGCAAACATATTTTCCAGAGGCTTAAGGTATCAAGAGGCTGTGCAAGATCTGTGAGACCGTCACCAATCAACTGCCCTCTGCACACTGACATTTCTGCCACGACGAACACTGCAGATTGAACACCAGCTCTCTATTTTACTCTGATACTGTGTTGCAGTACCGAACAGCTGGCTATCAGACATAAATCGCAATAAAATAACAATGACAGAGATGAAGAGCAAGATAAGCCAACATGCAGATCCTCTTGTCATTCGTATGCATCTGAGTCGACTGGAATTACAATTCACAGTTGTGTGGTGACCCTTTGCAAGAGGTGCAGGACATGCAAGCTAAATACACGGCATGCATGTATCCCGTGCTGTGTCACATCTGAATTTGAATCCTTCTGGCGAACACTCGTGAGGCTTCATATTAAAAGGCACAGGTTTTATCCCCTGTGACCACATATGAAGAAAAAAAGACGCGGAGCAAACGTTCGATTCCGCTCAGGAACAGCTCCAAGTGTTAACGTGAAGGATGGATGGAAATCAAACGAGTTGCCCCTTTAAACACTATTACAAGCAGTCCTATTAATGCCCGATGGGTCAAGCCAGCTAATGTTAACACAAACGTCTATCTAATCTATTTATTTTATCCAGTACTTTTCCATCGGGTCTGCATACAGCTACGATGTCTCGGCGTCTCCACACAGAATACCAAGTTCATTCTCTGACAGTGCCAGTCTGTGTGAGCTGATTAGCCGATACAAAATGCTAGCTAACAAGCGAATGAGCAGCTAACTTATCCAGCTAACGTTGGCTAGCAGAAAAAAACGAACCACGGAAAATAAATTGCCACGTAATACTCGAGAAGAAACAAAGGTAAAAAATGGAAGTATTCCGACATATGCGTTTGGGGTCGTTGACATTTTACCTCTCCGTGGGTGGTAAAGACTGGGCTTTGATACTTATAGCCAGCTGAGGTGCTGGCTATTTGGCTAGGTTGCTAACGCTAGCTATCTGGTTATCAACTGACAGAGGCAGTGTCTTGTGTAGCCGCCGCTGTGCTGCATCACCACCTTTCTCATTTGCTCGGTGAAAATCGATTCCAGTCAGGATTCCCGGTCCGCCTTTCGGAAGAAGTCGCCGTAGCAGGTGTCCTCATGTCCACGAATGTTACACTGTCGTAACCTACTCCGACTGAACCGTTCACTGTCAGTTCAGAGCCACATAGCGTTACAGCTCCGTGGGCACTGGGGGGATGCTGATGACTAGCGGCTCTGTCGGACTGCAGCGCCGGACTGACTGAACTGCCGCTGCCGCTAATGCTCGGCGATCCAGCATCAACTACTCAGCCTGTCGGAGTTAGGGACCGTCTGACAATTTCGTTCGGCAGAATTACTGTATGGTGTGGTTATTAATAAAGCGCCGTTGAAATGTCACGTCCCCAATTGCATTTGCCCTCGAAACCGTGATTGTAATTTGCATTGCCAGAATGCAGCTGTGCGACGCGTTATTTCCCTAAATTGACTGAAATCACACACCGTTTCTTTTTCCGATTCAATTTTGAAAATTCTCAACTATAAAATACTTTGTAAAAAAAAAAAAAAAGAAAAAAAAAAAGAATAGGCTATTCAGTAGTGGAAAAATACTCATATATTTTATTTAAGTAAAAGTGAGTAAAGGGTTACAAATGAAAGTCTAGCATTCAGAATTTAATTCAATTAAACGTAAGATGGAGTGATACTGTCCCAAAAGGGGATGCACATCCCCTCCATGACTATCACTCACCTAAATTCCACTTGTTTTGACCTTAATTGCTGTCCTATTAGATAACAAATTGTAAACTTTGTGGCAAGATTTGTCACAAATTCAGTTGCTGATGTATTACATCCACATCTGAGGAAACAGAGAACAGAAAGGATTCATAATGTTAACCATCTCATCCTGGATGGCCACTTGATGGATCAGTTCTGGTGGGAGTATGGGACAGGTGTCATGTCCTGTGAATGATTTTCACATTTAACAAAAACCCCACAAATAACTGTAACCCTTACAAATACTATAACATTTTCTTTGGATAGATTTTCTGTAAACTGCAAATCATTTTAAACTGAAAAACAGGACAGTACTGGCCTCTCTTCACTCAGAGATATAATGAAACCTACAAACCTACAACTTGAAAGATGTATGTGTTTACCAGGCAGCAAGGCTCCAATGAAAAGATACGATCAAGCTGCAATATGGTAATGTAGGATCCATTTTTTTTTCAGAGCTGAACAAACTCTAGGGACTTTAAGTCAAAATACCTCAGCCTCTGCAGCTTCAATTTAACCTTTAAATTAGTCTCCCATTCATCCCCCTACTTTATGGAAGTGCACTACTAAATATCTGAGTGCCCCTTGAAGTATTTTTATTTTTGACAGTCAATTTGTAAGAATCAAAGTACATTAGTGCAGAATAAGCATAGGAACATGTTTAGGGGATGAAATTAGCTCCTGCCACCTGCT
Source organism: Chaetodon trifascialis (assembly GCF_039877785.1). Classification (NCBI taxonomy): domain Eukaryota; kingdom Metazoa; phylum Chordata; class Actinopteri; order Chaetodontiformes; family Chaetodontidae; genus Chaetodon; species Chaetodon trifascialis. The sequence goes on along the minus strand of NC_092067.1, from coordinate 5,376,314 downwards.
AAATACAGGGCAATTTTAGGTCACCTATTTTTAAAAGCTATTCTCCAGTTAAGTATAGTCTGGGATTAAGGTTACATGATGATCCATATTTCCACTGTTCGGTATCACTGACTCAGTGTTTACAATTCTAAAGTCTTCTATGCTGATTTCAGAGGTGACAAACAAAAAAACTGAGTTGCCAGTACAAATGTTCATTCACCTGTCACAATGGCAGGTGAAGAAAAACCATAATTTCTTATTTACAGTCCCTCCTTTACATACAAGACACACAGTGAGAGAGGACTTAAGAGCCATGTTGAAATGAAGGCAATGCATAGACAGCATACAGTTTCACCGCAGTAAGTACATACATAACGTATGATCTCACAATGATCTTGAGATTTGCATGAACATAACCCTTAAACAAAAAAATAATGATCAGACAAATAAGTGGACTGGTTTAAAAAAAGAGAGAGATCAGACAGATACATTTAGTTCATGTCTTTGTCATCTTTTGGCAGCAGCACACTGCTCCATTCACTATACACTGTACATCATAAATGGTGAAAATACATTCTTGGTCCTGACACTGTGAGCTCTGTCTTTTTCTTCAGTGGAGAGACACTGCTGAATATAAGACAGGTGTCGCTTTGCTTTCAGGAGCATTTCTTCCAGTCTCAGGGCAGTTTTCCCTTTGGCCCGGCCAAAAGTGCACTCCCAGCCAAGGGCTCGCTCTGTGCTCTCCACAAGTGAAGGGTGTAATTTGTTAGAAACCTCAGCGATGACACTTCTCCTGCGGCTGAATGGCTGGCTTCCCTGTGGTGTGACTTGGGTGAGGGCCACAAACCTGGCTGAACCACAAACTCTCAAAGACATGCCACCGACAAAGGTGACCAGGATTTGCTCCACTGTGTCCAGTCTTAGATCACTGCACTTCAGTCTGTCATCCTGGTGGAACAAGAGCAGAGTACAAGGTGACCACATAAACATACAACCCACTGTTTCAACATAGGTGCATATTATACAGAAATGGATGATTGAAAGCAAGAGAAGGTCTGTGGGCCTTCAGCATTGTCAAGTGGGTGTGCAGAAAAGCAAAAGAGCTGTCGTAGCACCACTATGATAATGTTTGAAGAGTTTTCATGGGGATATTTTCTTTGGTAGAAAGTAATTCTGGTGAAAACTGCTCACAGTGAGGTCTGTGGAGTACCTGGGACACTGTCTCTGGAAACAGATGTGGCTGTTGAATTTTTAGTAAGCCGTGCTAGCATCATCACTGGAGGAAAGGCAGTGTTGTTCAGTTCAGACTGAAATATCTCATCAAGTCTTAGATGGCTTTCCAGGACTTTCTATACAGACATTCATGGATGAATGAATGGATGAATTGTAGGTCCTAATTAGGAAACAATAGCAAGCTTAGACACTCAATTAAGATAATGAACATGCTAAGTGTTATACCTGCTGAACATCAGCATGTTAACATTGTCAAGGTGAGCATGTTAGCTCAGAGTCCCTCTTTTTCAATGCTGTGAGGACCATAAACAAAGTTCCTTTCACCTCAGTAGTATTGAGTCATATCCAAACTGGGACAAATGAAATACAAATTATCTGCATGATAAGATGTGACTAGAGATGATTAAGATGTTTTATGTTATATATTTTGTTTTTTGTCATTTGAGTAAACTGCATGTGAGGGGAACTTCACTGACTCCCTCACCAGTCAAGAGAAAACTTCATTTATTTATTGGTTTTTATTAACATTTATTATTTTGGCTTATGTGGTGTGTTTATCAGCTAAATTTAGGATCCACTTTTGTTCACTAATACCATTTGCTTCATTTAGTATGTTTTTAATTCAAGTGTATGCTTCATCGTTTTTTGAGATTTTTCTTCCCTGCTCTCTCTGAGGTCCACTTCCTGGTTGAGGATGGTGCTCTCTGGAACATGCTCAAATGAATGCTGCAGGTTAGCAATGTGGACTCTTTTGGGATTGAGGAGGAAATACAGGGTTTTCTTTTTGTATATTGTTTCCTAAAATGAACTCTCACCTGGGTAGTATGTTGCAGAGTTATTGTACGCCTTAAGGCCTCAGTGGAAAGCCTGATGCTACTAATATTCTTATTAGCTTTAATTATCTGTTTAATTTTACTCTTGCTATTAACACTGTAGTTTGACCAAGAAGTATTTAAAGCTATTGTTTGATTCATTTGACATAAAGGGACCCCCTTTATGTCTGCGAGTTGCTTTTGTTCTTGTACTGATGGCATTTGTTTTATGGATATTAACGTTATGGAACAGTAGAAAGCAGAGCTCTGAATCAAGTTCCTCAGCTGTGGTGCTCATTTTAGTTCTCCAGTCTGCTGGCTCACATCCTGATCAGCAGGGTTTTAAATCTTTACCATAACAGTGACTTTTTAATTAGGTATTAAGAAAATCAATGGAATACTTACAATTTAGTGTAGATCTACAATTTTCCTCATAGATAGATGTCTCCTTGCGTATGTCTCCCAATCAATCTCAGAAAATGAGATTATGAAAATACTCCACAGCCGCTGACTTCACACAGGGCTCTGTGTTTGAAAAGGAGGATTGCATTTCTTATCCCTTTGTCTTTCACTGCAAATGCTCAATATTGAAGTAGAGCTTAGCAGGCAGTTATTCTGCACTGTGACACTGTCAGTGCACATACCAAAGTGAGCTTTTCTCTGACAGGTAATCTATCCGTGTACAAAGTTCATCCATAAAGACAGTCCTAGCATTTTGCTGACTGTGGAGACAGCCAGCCACGGAGTCCATCAGCTGGTCCTCGGGCTGCCACTGGCTGCTGCCTTGCTCTCAGCAGCAACAACCAGGGCCACTGGGACCTCTGATTTACAGGACACCCCTCAGTGAGTGAATTAGTGGCAGTGCTGCAGCGTGCAGTGTTGTAATCATTGTGAAGTCCTCCCTTTGGAGAGGCATCACCATGAGTCACCCTCTCCACTCAGCAAGGAGGGCCAGTTGGATTTGATGCCAGGGCTGGTGTGGGTGCAAGGAGACCCACAAAAAAAGAGCTGAGCAGACACAAAAAGGCTGACATTTTCCAAATCCCAGCCAAGTTCCAGAGAAGGAGGGTGTGTGGTAGTGAGAGAAGGGAGGGTGTCCTTTGCTTCAATGCGTCTTCGCATCTTTCATTGTCAGGGGGATGGATTGCTGGACTCGGAAGGATTTATCACACATTTCACACCCACAAAGAACAATGGTGCACGGTCAAAACACTCATTCTTTGTGGAAAGGAGGAAGAATAAGCAGCAAACAAAACAAAAGGAACATAAAACGTCTACAGAAGACCTTGGTGGGACATGAGATGCTGCGTTCCAGCTGGTAAACACAACCAAAAGCTGGCCGTCCTTCATCTCCTTGCTTAACAGGGTGAAGTGGTGAATTATGACTGTTTCAGGCCTGTGCTGCACCTGAGGGAACCTGTCAGTCAGTGCTCGGGCAAGGTCAACGGCAGCCTCAGCTCTGCTGGACAGCGCCATGCAAATGTGTGTCCATACAGGAAACGTGTGTGTGTGAAGTGTCAATCCCACGCTCTAGTGCTAATAACTGCATATAGTGCTGAGGGCGGGCTCTATGACACACTCTTGGTTTTTGACATTCCAGTTAATGGTGCTATGCGGGCAGCCAACCATGCACGGGATCTGCTTAAGATGGCCATCTGGGCAGCAGGCCAAAGTGGGAAAGTGCAATATTTCAATTTACTCTTAAATTGAAATTTTAAGTTTAGTGTTAATTGGAATAGACTTTTTTAACCATGCACCGATTCCAACATTCTTGTTAAATTCCCCTTAAGTGAATTGGAAGTGCCTTTGTTTTTTGACAGCTCACAGACTTCATGGCAGCACTATCACACTTTTCAGTAGTATAAGTCGGTTATTGTATTAATTCATCAAATGGAAAATTTGAGAATTGTGCATCATTTTGTACACATGCCCTTGTCATTCATTCCTAGATATTTGAAAATGTCAATTCAATACTAAAACACAAGAATTTAAAAAGTTCAAAGGTCTTTAAAAGGGGCAACTCTATTATCATATCATGACATTACCTTGAGTAGCTTGTATATTTGCTGTAATGCTGCAATTTTGTAAGCTCAGAGCTCCAGAAAGTCAGTGACTTCAGTAAAATTCAAAAGTGAAATACACCTTCACACCGGATGTCATTTTGTCAGAGTAGACATTTAATTTAATCGCCACATTTTGCATCTTTAAGAGCACTCAGAGAGCACAGTCCTCCGCCAATTCCAATACTCCACTCTTCCATGATATGCAAATCTGCAAGCGCAACCACTACAGGCTGTCTGGACATATATCCAAAATTGTTACAATTTCACATTTAGATGTAAGATGTAATTAGTTGCGTGGTACGTGTGCACTTATACTTCAATGAGAAAAAATCATTGTTAAAATACAACCACTGTCCCCCAAGTGCTCCATACAGACTGCTTTCTGTATGAAGTTTGAGCAACTACATCGTGCAATGTCAACAAAAGTAAAAAACAATTTGTGTATCTGCCCTGTGATTTGGATCTGCTCCAAAATCTACTGGGCTCCTCCTTGGCCCACAATGCACTCTTCCACCAAGTTTCAAGAAAATCAGCCAAGTAGATTTTCTACAATCCTGCTGACAAACAGACACCGAAAACATAACCTCCTTGGCAGAGGCAATAAAACTCTTTAGATGCAGTCTGTGCAGATGACATGAGACAAAGAAAGCCCAAAGTGACTTGCATACACACTACACCCTGAAATAGAAAAGGAGAGACAATTAAGGTGGTATGCAGAGAGCTGAGCAAAACAGCCAAAACATTGAAATGCAACATTGATCAGAGGATAAGAAAACAACTGGAATGCATTTTATATAGATAACAATGCAGTTGGAGTACAATGAATTCAAAGAGCTCTGCCACAGTGGCAGTAAGAGTGTGGCCCTCTAACCTTCACTGCTGCCACCCAGGCTTCAGCTGTGGCTGACACTGAACTTCAGATAAGATAAGATAAGATATGGTGAGATAAGATAAGACTTTATTGATCCCACACTGGGGAAATTCAGTCCTTACAGCCAGCAAGTGTTACAAAGAGCAAGCACAGTGGCATAAAGAGGTCAAAATAAAAAAGTTTCATAATAGAAAAACAACTATGTATATGTACATTTGTACAGATTATAAAAAATAGTAAGTCCTACTGCCATAGAAAGTACTATTGCTAATATTCTTACGAAAAAGTACTAATGACATACAGTGGTGGAAAAAGGTTTTTGGACACCCCACGCATTTGTGAAATATTGCATTAAGAATCACTCTTAGGTCTTCAAGTGCAATTTCTTTTAGTACAGTCACAGCCAAAATACTAAACAAATCCTAAAAACGCCATTAAAAAATAAAAATTGATTGGTTCCATAAAAATGCAAAAGAAATTTTGAGTATTGGGTCATTTTGGTACCAGTGATCCAGCTTTTTATTATGGACGCAATTTTTGTTGCCATGCTTCATGTCTATATAAAGCCAGCACATTTGAAAGTTCTTCAGAGACAAAAATGGCTAAAACAAGGAACCTAACACAGGAAACACGCCTGAAGAAACAGATTCTCAGCCAGGAAAGGTACAGCTGCCGCCAGATAGCCAGGAAGTGCAGATGGAGTATCAGCAGTTGGATACACTCTGCAGAAATACAGACAAACCAACAGCTTGGAAGACAAACCAAGATCTGGGTGTCCAAGGGTTTCTTCAGCAAGAAATGACCACATCCTGATCTGCGTGTGCAGGGAAAACCGCCGAATGACATCACAGGAGCTTCAGCAGCAGTGGTCAAACCAAACTGGTGTCCAGTGTTCCACCCGCACTGTGCGTGGCCGACTTTTAGATCATGGCTTAAGGTCCTACTAGGTTGTCAAGAAGCCCCTGATCAATGAAAGACAGAGGTTAGCCTGGCATCGTTGGGCCCAAGCACACAAGAAGTGGACAGCCATGAACTGGAAGAAGATTCTGTGGTCAGATGAGTCCATTTTCCAGCTTTATCTTCCTCCTGCTAATGTGAGGATATGCAGAAGGCCAGGCGAAGCATCATCTCCAGCATGTACAGTACCTACTGTCAAGCATGGTGGAGGCAGTATCATGGTTTGGGGATGCATGAGTGCTGCTGGTGTTCTCTCACTGTCTGTGATGGCACTGGATGTTTGAACAAGATAATGCCTCTTGCCACACATCCAGGGCCAGTAGAACTTGGCTGCAGGAGCACAGTATCCAGGTCTTAGAGTGGCCAGCTCAATCCCCGGACATGAGCCCCATTGAAAATCTGTTGTGGATTATCAAAAGGTCTGTTTCAAAGCGTAAACCAAAGAATATAGAAGAATTAGCAGTAAGCAGTGATTCAAGAAGAATGGGACAAGCCCCTGAACAGTGTGAAAGGCTCGTGGGGAACATGCCAGCCAGGATTAGAGCTCTACTGCGTGCTAATGGCAAGACTACTAAATATTAATTTGATGATGTGATGGTTTATTCATTTTTCTCTGTTATTTGTTGACTCTGATACCAACAATGTTGAGAACTGACATATTGAAACTGTCAAGAATTCAGTTTTGTTAGTTTTTCTTGTAAACAATAAACAAAAAAAATATAATTTGTATTTGTTTGTGTCTGTCTAATGCAGCCATACCTTTTGAAACACAAAAAAGATTTTTCCACAAATATTTCATAATAATATTTGAGATTGTGTAAAATTTTAAGGGTGTCCGAAAACTTTTTTCCACCACTGGGTTAGGGTTAGGGTCAGGGTTAGGGTCAGGGTTATTGCACACTTAAGGGAAATATACAACTTTGAAATTGCACCAGATGAAATGGATAACGTAAGCAGATATTAGCATTATAACAGTAGTGCAAAGCAAAAGTAGGTTTATGATTTAGAACTTGCCCTGTGATCGGCTGGCGACCGGTCCAGGGTGTACCCCGCCTCCCGCCTGTTGACAGCCGAGATAGGCTCCGGCCCCCCCGCGACCCCAAAAGGGATAAGCGGCATAGAAAATGGATGGATGGATGATTTAGAACTGAGAAAGACAGCATGAGCACAGAGCTACATCACACGATGCTGGAGTTAAACAGTCATGTTATGTTCGCCAAGTTACATGATTTATGTAGGGTTGTAGGCTGTATGTAAGACACCCTTGATTCTTGGTTACAGCGAGTGCTTGTGTCATTCTTTTGTCATACCAGGAAAGGCTTGTAACATACAATGGGTTATTCTATCATTCAGTAACACAAACATCCTCTTTCCCCGGTTTGTCTCCAACCTGTTTGTATTGAGCTTTGAGCTACAGTACATTGATCAGTCTAATCATTAGATGTCTTCTCCTCATCACACACAGCTGCTCTCAATGGATTGTCACTATCCATTGTGTTTTCCAGTCCTATTAAAATGGTTCAGGTCTGAGGCTTTCTGCCTCTGTTCTGCCACTCCCACAGAGTGTGATCAATCATTTCTGTTCAACTCGAGGTCTATCGGAAAACAATACATACCCATTTGAAAACACATCCTCACCCATAATATCATTAGTCATTACATTTACAATATATAGGATCCACTTTGAGATAAGGTCATCATGTTGCCAGTGATTTATGGCTTTAGAGGCTAGAAAAGCTTTCTGTTTACTTCACTTTTTGTTGTTGTTTTCTGTTTTCTGAGTTCACTTTGCATTCAATGAAACTCATATCATTTTGAGATTCTCCATGCAGCAGAGACTATCCAGCAGTAAATTTCCATCTGTATCATATTGGCACAAATAGAGGGACAGTAAACAGATATGAAATGAAATGGTCAAACTTATTCAAGATTGCATCTTGAGACAAAAAGCCACGCACGTGTTAGCCTGCTGTCTGGCTAGCAGAGTAACTAATCACACAGGAAACATTGTTAAAGGTATTTGTTTGTTACAGACTGTGATATTTTTTAGATGGTAATATGACGGCATTATAGGTGTCGATATCCTCTTGGTAAAAGTGTGGACAGTATCTGTTTAAGAATTCGGTTTAAGATTCTTTTGTTTGCTTCGTGATGTAGCCCCTTCACACATTTCTGACTTTCTTTTTTACTCCATATTCTGTACCAAGACTCTTGTCTTGTCTTCAGGTCTGGAAACCTGGAAACCAACTGCTGCTAAATGTTTCATGGCTCAGGACAAAGGAGGATGGTGACTGGAAGCTTGAACACTGTGAAACGAGGTCAGTGCAACATTTCACAAAGCCTTTTAAAGGCCCACCTGCAGTTTTAGAGCTTAGCATTTCAGTTGTTTTATGTTGTTCCTAGTTTTTTTTTTTTTTTTCATCCTTCATGTTTGATTGTTCCCAATGATTGTTTTGTTGCATGTTAAGGTATTGTGTGTGCACTTTGTAAATGGGTTTGAAAGTTGTTACAGAAATAAAGTTTACATAAAGTTTACTTTTAATTAATTGATTGATGCGTTTGTATCATTTAAAAGTCAATCAATACAACAAAATGACTCAAGAGCATAAAAGCACAAACATTAAATATACTTAATAATTCACAGAAATGCTCATCAATATCACTTATCCATTTCCAAAAAAGAAAAAGACAACAGCATCCTTACAGCATCACTGTAAGTGACTGACAGTTTATTTTTATGCCTGCAGCATAAGAGCAGTTTACCTTCTGGCACTTTCACAGCATTCTGTCAGTTTGATATGTCACAATCAGTGGCCAAGGTCACGGTTATGTCTGGGGCTGTATTTATTGAATTGCACAATGTAGCTGTTTGCTTGTGTAGCTTGTCCAACTGTTCACTAAAACAACCTGTTAGATTAATGTGAAAACACAACAGAGATCACACTGATGAGACAGACTTCTAATGGTGTTATTATGAATGGACAAGAGCAGAGAGGATGAAGGGAAATGTATTAGAGTGTAGAGGGAGAAAAGTAGGATGAATGAATGATGGTCAAGGGATGAAAGGAAGGAGGGATGAGGGGTGAGGGGTGAGGGATGAAGGAGTATGGGAAGAAGGGTGAGGGATGAAAGGATGAAGGGAGAAATCCAGGTCGTGGATGGATGAATGGAATGTACTGATGGTCCGATCAGATCCTGAACTGAATGAGAAAACTTCTTATGTACATCGCACATATTAAAATCATGTTTACTGCAAATTATTTGTTCATCTTCAACATACTGATTTATTATTTGTTAAACTAACCTTTTCATGTCAACTTAAAGGTCTTTTACTATGTGCAGAAGATTCAATTACTCTCTGTTCAGCTAACATGGCTTCTTTCTGTGTTGTATATGCATTGTTTTCATGCTTAGTCACCATAGTGCGCTCAAGTACATTTCACTCCATTGCGCTACAAAGCTCTGACATGTTCTGACATTAGCAATTCTATGATTATTTCTAGAACCTCTGATTATTATTATGATATTTTGCACATCATTGTGCCTGCTCTTTCTAAATCTTACATTTTACTGCTGTAAATTTTTGAAGGGAAATGGAAATAAGTGAACAAACAAACAAACAAACAAACAAACCACAAATTTCTTGCATGATAATGATTTATATTTGTACAAAACAAACAAACAAACAAACAAACAAACAAACAAACAAAAAACTGCACAAATTAGACATTGGACAAAGTCCACCCATAGCCTGAGTTCAAAATGTTACAAAAACAATGTAGTTCCAACAAGTTTCGGGTTTGTCCCCTCCATCGATGGAGACAAGTGTATACAGTATATATAGACACACTGTATGTCCTTAAAACATCTTCCTTATGACAAATACTAACATTTTCCAATCAAAATCAGTAGTTGATGACAGTAATTTAGTTCAAATACAAGATCTGACTTACTTCACATTATCTTATCATGTCACTCTTAAATCTTGTCACACTTAAATGTCTCTCTTAGTAAGACCCCTTATTAAAACACTACAGCTTTATCAAAGGCAAACAGGACAAAATCAGGAATGGCGGGAGCAATAATTTCCATATTGGTGAAAACAGAAAACTGCATCCTGTCAGCCTCTCCATGACACACTGCTAACAGCACACTCATCCTGAAACTACTCGAGCACTTTAAAGGAGTGTCGATGTCTGCTGCTTTGTACTGGACACTGGTATCCTGGTCTTTGAAAACATGCATCCCTGCTGTGGTCTCCTCAATGGATCCCTGGATGGGAGCTTCATGATCGGCCACCTGCAGAATGCACATTCACAAAATCAAGATCAGATCAAATTAAATAGACATATGCTCAATAAATATAATACAAAATGTCTGCATCAACAGTAAAGTCAGATATAGGCAGGAATTTATACTTGCATAACAAGTGTGCATAAAAATATTAAACAATATTGTCAATTAAGCTGCCATGAAAGTTAATGCGATTCAGTAAAATTAGTAGATGTTGATTGGTAGAGCAGCTGAATTTCAGAACTGGTTGTCTCTTGTCTTCATTACTTGAATACTTTCTTTTCTTATATTGATTTATGTCATGATTGTACTTGCTTTAAATATCATTCAGCCCTCTGAATTCTTTGCTTTGTTGCATCTTATTTTAGCTCCCACCCATTTATCTAGACGGTAACATAATAATTGTTATTTTGAATTGTATTTGTTGAAAATCTTGAAGCTTTAGATGAAACGTCAAGGTGTTTCCCACTGGTGTGAGTCTGAGACAGCCCATCCAAGTGTGAATTCACTCATCTAAACAAGCATGGTACAAATGTAATAACATTATCAGAGCCACTACGACAGAGCCTCTGGAGCACAAGTTACTCAGTGGTCATGGCTGAGTGAGCGCCCAGTCTCTACACAACAACTTCATCAAGTAGTATTTTTGAGTTCTGTTAGTTTTTCCAGCTGCTTGGTGAAGCTTTTGAGAAATGCCTCTAACCAGCCGTGTTCCTAACCCAGGTCCCTCCCGAGAGAAGGATAAAGTGTAAGACTGTTCCATAAACTCTAACAGAGCATCTTTAATACACATTTCATGAAACATTCATGTTAACAGATGAGCTTTTAAAAGCTACTTGAGGGCTAATGTTAGCGTGACTTGTGAACGGCTGCTAACATTTGCATTAGCGTGAACAAGCTCAAGTTGTTTGTTGTTCTTGGCTTTTGTGGAGCCTGTTCTCAGGAGGCGGGCTTTCCATTCTGAACCAATCATAACTTCCTTTATTCATCTCAATATGACTGAGATTAGTAGACTTTATATCCATCAAGATTTAAAGAATTTTGCGAGAAGCATTAACTGTACATTTGTAAATTGAACAAGCCTCCATCTCTCACTCCAGTGATCCATCCCTTAGAGAGCATCTTTACTGATTTCATAGCTAGAATCTTTTTCAAATGGTGAATGTCCAATTTGAAAACCAAGGTCTTCATTTTGTTCCATCGGGAATATCAACATTAGCATCAGCAACATCAGCACTGTGATCTTAGACAGCAGCAGCTCTAAACACACAAGCTTCACTGGCTTTTATCAACTCCACTGCCTTCCAGTGGCAGCTGGTTAGGCTCCATTTAGAGCCCAGTAAGTATATTACTGTCATGACTATGGCCTAACCTCTTTGTCTATAATCAGGTTACACAGTGTTCGACTTGAATGACCTGCATTCTCTGAGCCTGTGTTCCTGACAAAGCCTTGGACTCAAATGCTGGTATTTTTCTGTAGTTTTCTTTCAGAAGCATTTCTGTGTCAGCAGTATTGAGGCCCATGCAAGAGAATAGCAATAGGATGTCCTTTGTCATCTTTTGGTGAACAAGTCTCAAGTGTTGGGGGGGTTTGCTTCATTTGTTACATAACTTGCTCTGGAAACTAGATTCTGTGACGCCCATGAATTATTGACAGCACACTAATTTTAACAAATCAAGATGAATTATTCACAACTCAACACACAGGGACTCTCCAACAGGGAATTCTATGACAGTGTATGCATATTCTTAGAGGGGCCTTTCCCAGAGCACAATTTAAGTGACCTTCGATGTACAGTGAGGCTGTGTGTGTGTGTGTGTGTGTGTGTGTGTGTGTGTGTGTGTGTGTGTGTGTGTTTGTGTGTGTGTGTGTGTGTGTGTGTGTCATCTTCATGATGATTGAAGGCAGTGTATCTCTTGCAGCCCAGAGATAAAGTGTCTCTTAGAGAACTCTGTCAGGTGCTGTCACAACACTGGATTTGAGGTGGCATGATGCTGGTAGGTTACCTGCATTTCTGTCATCTACGCAGTTTGTTACTCTCTCCTCTTCTCTTCACATGCATTGTGTCTTTGTCACAGTTTGAAAGTTATGTGTCGTTTTTTTTTCTAATGAGATGACCACACCACTGAGATTTTACTAACTACTATATATATGTGTGTGTGTGCGCGTGTGTGTGTGCCTGTATATATATATATATATGCACCAAGACTAATCTCGGCTCCTTTCCATGAGTCTTTCTGGATAAGTGTAACAGGCAAACCCTGAAAACATAAAACGCACCAAATATAAAAGATTAAACATAAGAAAAGATGTCTCTCACCTGTGAGACAATATTGTATCTTGATCGTTGGTTCTCTCAATTACAAGGTACATTAGTTGAGAGCTCAATGGCGGGTGAAGGAGGTTTATTAGGTCTGGCATAAGTCCTTCTCTCTGGGGTTCACAGCTTCGGTGAGCATCCTGCCATTTGCAGTGCACTGTCATTGTTCAATTTCGTGTGTGTGTGTGTGTGTGTGTGTGTGTGTGTGTGTGTGTGTGTGTGTGTGAGAGCAGGCTTAGTTCCTACTGGACTGACTTGATTGAAAGAAGGGAGGAAGAGAAGGAAGTGAGAAATCAATAATAAAGGCAGGTTCTGAACTACTCCATCATCTTTAACCCACACCTGCCCTCACCTAATGGTAGTATTGTGTGTGTGTGTGTGTGTGTGTGTGTGTGTGTGTGTGTGTGTGTGTGAAGGTGTGTATCTTTGCCCGCAGTGACCACTAATTTCCGGATACAACCCCTTTCCCCCCCAGCCTTGACTGCCATTTGAACGGTCGTCAGTTAATCACTCATTTCCAATTTGCTGTAGCTGAACAATTACTGTGTTTGATTAAGCAGTGTCAGCGGTGACACTGCTGAGGTAACTTCCTCTGTGATGGGTTTTAGTGGAACAGGTCCCCATTCATCAAACATTCATATTAAGAGAGTCAATCTTAAACCGCTTAGGACATTTTTCATGATAATGCAGTATTCATCAGGAGCCTCTTAGCTGGGAATGGCTCCGGTAAAGACAGCTTTTGAGAGCGCTGATTATGAATGATTTGTAGGAACAAGCACGGAAAACTTAATGTCACAGGCAGAGGGACATGATCATTAGTTCTGGAAAAGCAGGCGCAAAAAAGTAGCTCTCTCCTGTCACCTGGTGGTTTGGAGCGCAATGAACTGGAAAAAGCTTCTCTGAAGTGTTCAAATACGCAGTCCTGAGGGCACGAGCATGAGATCTCTGACACTGATTTCTGTACATCACAATAAATTAGTCAGTAAATGAGTTAATGCTGCTTGCTTCATGGTGTCAGGGTGTCATTTCTACGAGGGATGTGGTGGAAACGCTTTCTGTTCACTTCATTTTTACAGTTTCAGTCTGATTTATCCCCTAAAATCTCTGCAAAGTTTAGATTTACTTTTCAGATATGTGGCACATTCTAGAAAAAATCACTTCAAATGCAATTACTTACTCACAGCTCTGCCATACATGTGGAAACAAAGGCTTATAAGGGCCTTTCTGTAAAAAAACAGTAAAAAAAGAAGAAGGCTGACACCTTTCTAAAATAATATGATTTTATTACTGTTTATTCATAGAAATTTCAGCTTCTCTGGAGGGAAATGAATGAATTCACAATAGGAGCAGGCCGTATTGCTTTATCTGTCATTCTCTCAGACAGCAGGGCTTGATATTTTCAATAACAGGTTTTATGAAAGATGCAACAGGACAAATGCTTTTCAGGTGGGTGAAAGAAAATGAGCTAAAATGTTGTTTCTGTGAGGATATGATGCATGCAGTTTGGTTTTGTCCTGTGGTTGGATATTGAGAGATGGCTTTGCCTGCAGGCACAAAATGTTTTCTAATGTGAAGACGAAAATAAACCACTTGATTTTAGAAGGCCACACATGCAAATAACCAAGATCCACCTCATGCTGACAAAGAAACGTGTTTATTTTGATTGTACAGGCTCACATGTTTCAGTAAAAAGTCGTGAAGCAGAAAAAAGGAGCAGACAATGTGAACAGCAGCAGCATCCTGACAGTGTTCGAGAGGCTCCCTGCCATCCTGAAGACTCAGGAGCACGAATGAAAACGATTCGTCCTCATGTCAAGTCATTTGCATAGATCTGTTTTACTGTTTATCTTAACAGTCAGCGAACACTCACACTCAAGATGAGTCATATTCGGAATACAGAAAACACACGAAGGCATTAAGTGGCTCATTTTGAGCCACACGTCTGTGGTTTGAAGTCAGCGCTGTGACACAGCCTCAGGAGAGGAGCAGCTTTGTATTCTACGAGGAGGCTAACTGCGCCTTCCAGGTCGAAGTGTGTCCCAGATAAAGCCCTCTGACCCCGACGGCACGGTGGAGCTGGGTTGGTAATGAAGGAAAGACAGGATTCAGTGCAGATTTGATGGACTTTCTCTTCATTAAAAACAAGAACTCAAGACTGACATGTAGAGTTTCAGCACAGCCTCAGAATAATCCTGGGAGTAATGACACAGTGGATTCCAGCTCAGTGCTTCTGTCTGTTGATTAAAGACTTCACCAGCATGAGCAGTTTGTCTGCACCTGCATACAGGCATCAGCCCATCAATGGGATATAATCACTGCACTGCATTTGCCAGGAACTCATTGTTATTCATTTTTTAATCAGATGTACTGTAGTTAGTACCATGAAATAATATTATATTATTAGGTTCATATATATAGTATCCCTCTGTTAGTATATGGCCATTTATTATTTAGTAATTACTACATATACATAAGTACTTGTTAATAATACTTCTAACTACTGCTGTGGTTATTGTAAAGCAATAATAATAATAATAATAATAATAATAATAATAATAATAATAATAATAATAATAATAATAGTACAGCAGTTATTAATTATTGGGAAAAAATGCTGATCAACCAATATTTGGCCCAGTTTGTGCCCACAACAACAAGCTAAGCATGTGTACAAACACATAACCTGTAGAAAGTGTGATGAAATAACATAGTAAACTTATTTCAGGTATGAACAAACAAAAGTCCAGTAATGACTTCAGAATTACTGTATTCACTGTACTTCACCATCCAAAATAAAAATCATCATTCATGAGATAGAAATGCTAACTACAGACCTGTGATCAGTGCAGATAATAAGAATTATTGCTCATATCTTTCAGCATCATGATTGTTTCCAAGGCACCATATTTCAAATTTTACATCCTTCACTCATTATGTTTCTTGACTGAAGGATATAAAAGATTTTAAGCATTAAAGTTCAACTGTCTGCTGATTGTCAGTGTTACTGTTTTAACGGGTTTCGCATTGAAGATAAAAGATTTCTGCACCTTTGAAATCAACAGCAGCTTCAAGGTAAAAAACAAACAAACACCAGAAGACGACTGGCGAAGGAAAGTGTAGAATGAAGAAGCAGAGCAATCTCTTCTCCAAGGTGCCCTTCAGCAAAGCTTTTAACACATTTGATGCAGGAGACGGTGCTGCTGTGACTGGAGCGTTTCATTCCTCTCTCCTCCAGCCTGTCATAGGTGGGCACAACTTAGACAACAAAGGCACTTTGCAACACAGAGTCAGAGCCTTCAGCTCCACTTGGTGTTTGTCTTATACAACGCAGACTCCAAAAAAGTTGGGACACTGTGTCAAAAAAATGTCCTGCCTCAATCTCTGGCTGCATCCCAAGTGTCTTCAACAACAGCCATGTGTCCCACACTTGCGTCTCAGTCCGTCCCACAGAGGATGCACGGAGAGATGCGAGGAAACCGCAGAGGAGAGAAGAAAGGAGGTTGTTTTTAGAGAAATGAGATGTCCTCTCCTGAAGCCACGTCTGTTTCTGATGACAGCTGCAGCTGATCACAGCTGGATCAGCTGTCTGTCAGCGTTAACAGCTGGAGGGACCTTTGATGAACCTGTGTCTGCACACATGTGCACTGTGCTAATGCTAATAAAGGCACGCAGTTATCAGTGCAGTTTTTCTTTCTGTAGTCTGTTACCTGTTTAACACCTGCACATGAAGACCAGCCACTGTGAGCTGTGTCCTGCTCAGAGGCACAGGACCCATTTCTACAGGCAGAATGTACTCATGTTATTTGCATCTGTATTTATTAATATTTTGAATGTGGAATCATGATCTAATAACCCTGAATATGATTATGGTTTCTTCTGAACAATCGTGTCTTAGGCCAAATGTCTCAGTGAAACTGAAATCATGTAACTGCATCAAACCCTCATCAGCCTCACGTGACTGACTGGAAATGATGATAAGAGCTTTAGATCACAGACCAGAAAGACTTCTGGTTCAAGAGAGGATTGAGGAGCGAGGAAATAAGAAAAGAGAGACTTGGGATGTACCACTGTGTCTGTAGAGCTTCACTTTCCTTGTCTGACCTTAAGAAGGACTTACAGCAGCGACCTTGAGCTGACTCCCCCAGTTACTCCAACCTTTGAGTCGCTGCCATCCTTTCTCACGCCATCTTGACAAGTCCGGTCTCTGTGTCACCTCAGAGCTCCACAGTTCGCAGGTGGCCATGGGGGGAAACTGCAGCCAACACGCTCTGAGGCAAACACTCAGACTGTTCCACAGTGCTGCCACAACACGACCAGTGGGGCTTCCCGGGGTGTCCTTTGTGGCTGTGGCCGCAGCCTTTAAATCCTCCTGCAGTCACAAAAACAGACATGAGATCAGCTGCCACTTCATTTACTAAATAAACATACTGATCCAAAACAATTATGAATGTAGAAATATGAGCAAAATATTGGAGTTTTTGAGATATGTTCAGTTTACGCAAAGGTGATTTGATAGTTTCAAGCTTTCACGTTTTTCACTGCACGCAACTTAATGCCATCATCACCAGCACGCCATGTCAGGACGTGGAAGACAAAAGCCTGAGCTTTGCACTTCAAAAAGAATGAATAGCTATTCTGGTTTTTATTTGAGAAGGATTTAAACAGGATCATGCAAACTCCTGTGGACAGTTCACCACCTGTGGGAGGGCTGTTTTCACAGGGTTAACAAAGCTGCACACTGTATGACTTCATATCCAGGACGCAGCACTGCACAGGCACACATGTCACATTTTTCTCCCGTTAGTGTTGTCAGACTATCCAGAGAATTCCTCTCAAGGTGGACAGGCAGCAAAACGAAATGTGAACGGAGTTACTTCAACAGAGTGATTACTCCTGAAGGGAAACATTTCCTTTAAATATCCTGAGAGTGTTTTAATCCTCATCACTCGGCACAGAACTCAGCCTTCCTTTTCCACTTCTACCTCACACAGTGATTTGTAGCTTTCAATGGAGAGAGAAATGATTAGTCACAGTGCGTTTCTCATTGAGAAAACTGTGCCTCCTTTCTGAAAACACGACATGTCTTGCGGCAGCACGATTCATAAAACGCAGACGAAAAAACTTGAATGATGCGATTTAAAAACAAGTTTAACTGTTTCTTAAACCCTGAAGTTTGTATAGATAAAATTAACTTAAATATGAGAGCACATGGACAGTAAAGACAGTGAAGAGATCCGATTATTGCTTCTCTTAAAGCCAGGAGTCCTTCCACTGAAAAGGCAGATAATAAGCATCCTGCTTCCAATTGTTCCTCCGTCTGCTCTCTCTCAATGTCCAATTCCAAAACAAAGAGCACCATTTCTGTTGTTTTTCTTCATTGTGAAAAAGGGAGTGAGAACTGTCTCTCCAACCGGACATGTTAATGATGTCTTCTGTGTACCTGGCATGGTTCCCGGGCAGCCACAGCGAGCCTCTTTGGCTCCTCCACTGGAGCAGAAGGAACAACAGTGAAACGTCCCACTGTGACGCCTCAACTTCCTCTTCACATTCAGGATGAATGGAGAACCCTGCAGGGCGAGACGGGAAAGAGTCTGTCAGTCGGTATGTCTTAGTCAACACAAGGCAAGATTAAATAAAAACATGAAGGTGAGAGCGTTCTGATAAGTGATGGTGTCAGACACTCTGTTTCTTTTCAAGCATCCCAGCAGGTTAATGCATCATCAGAGCTGTCAGCCTGTTTAACTTGTTTTTGCCTGAAGAGAATTGTGTCCACGTTCATTAAAACGGTCCGGGTGATGTGATCAGCCCTGAGGTGGTCCGCTGTGAGCTGCCGGCGGCAACGCATCAAGTCCAGCTTCATGTTTAACTATTCTAAAATGCAATTCTCAGCTGCAAAGCATCATTAAAAACAACTGGTTTGAGAAAGAAAAAAAATTCTGCCTTCTCATATTATGTTGTGACAAACTCCGTGGGCTGGTTTTGTACCTTGACGTGTTGGGCTTTGACACAAACCCACACTGAGTAGGCTCCAGGCTCTTTCGGCGTGTATGAAACGCTGTAGGATCCGTCGCTGTTGTCAACCACTGCTGCCTCCACCGTGCTGAAGGAGAAGAAAACCAATCATCTTGTTAATACTACAGAATACCACTGAGAAATACTGACAGACTTATTTATAGTTAACAACAATGCTTTCTTGCTCTCGTGAATTTTCAGAGAAACCTATTCATACACTCATGATCTCTGCACAGCAACTCAAGCTCTGCTGTTTGACCAAGTGTGAGACTGCTCCACCACATCATGGTGCTGAAAGGCCACGTGCTGACCTATTTCGTGCATCAACGCGCTGTCACCCTCTCCAGCGCTGCTGATCAGTTAACTCGGGGGCTGTGTTGATGACTGAAGGGTAACCCACACGTTTGATGCGTACAGGAGGACAGAGGTATGTGCGGTTGCTGGTTGCATCAGATTGTAGGGTAACTACAGGAGATCCGGTGTGAGTAACTGTGGTTTGATAATGCGCATCAGGCCGCCTTCACGTGGCTGTAAGGGTTAACAGACTGAAAAGGCAGGCATTCATGTACACAAGCTGTTGTGGAGTCAGATCAGAGCCGTCGCATGGACTGTGCAAACTGCAACTGCACAGGGCCTCGCGCCACTAGGGAGCCTCGCGCCTGCAATCCTGCTGTTTTTGTTTTTTTTTTTCAATAAATACATTAGTTATATATGATTTTGTCTGTCTCTGTCAAGGTCACATTAAAAACAAACAAATAAATAAAAAACAAATCCAACAAATTAAGCGGGTTTTTCCTTGTCGAGCAACACGCCGAGTGAAACACAAATGTGATGAAAATGAATATACTCCAGACCCAGAGCAGGTGTATTGGACCAGGCCCTCACTGCTCTCCATACTCATGGACGACCTACAAAGACAGTGCACAAGACTGAGTGATGCTCTGAGCACGTCTGAATCTCAGGATATAAATGCACCAGACCTCTTTGCGGAGTTGAGGATACTTCGAGAGATAATCCCAAAAGGAACAACTGCAGCATTTAAACACTTCGTTACCTCAAAGGGATTGAAGGAACTTTCCCTAACTGTGAGACTGCACTCAGGATCCTATTGACTTTTCCAGTATTGGTGGCATCAGGCGAGCAAAGCTTTTCAAAGTTGAAACTAATTAAAAACTATTTGCGCACCTTCACGTCACAGGACGGACTGTGTGGGCTTACCCTGCTATCAGTTGAAAAGGATCTTGCATCCAAACTGGATTATAAAGATCTTATTGCTGAGTTTGCGGCCAAGAAGGCAAGATCAGTTTCTGCTCAGTTTATGCATGGTGAGTCCACCTCATTTGTTAGAGTTACAGTGCAGTAAATATGTTGTGTATAGCTGTAATGAAAATGAACGTATATTATGAATGAAAAGTGTCCTAACCTACCTCTTTAAAATGCCAAAAATAAAGTGACTGAGCTGACTTGATGTAAAGCCACTCCTTGCACAGTTGATTTCCCCCTTTTGAAATAAATAGCAAAAAGTCATAGCTGAGACTATGTGTATGATTATGCTGTATTATTCTACTTGCTAAAAATATTAGATACATATAATATTATATAAATATATAAATATTTATATAATATAATAAATATAATATATAAATATTGATATTGCAGCAGGATTATGCGTGCAGTAGAACTAGAATAGTTGTGTCCGTGTGACTGTTATTTGTCAAAGAACAGGGCCTCGCATTTCAAGTTCGCACAGGGCCTCGCACCCCCCCCCCACGATGGCCCTGACTCAGATATTAATCACATGAGTCTACGTGACGGCTGAATAATGTTTCAGACGAGCACATCATGACAAACAGTTGTTTGTGTGATTTTGAGAGGTCTGTCAGGGTGCTGCTAAAAATAGCACCGTCCACAGGTGCAGAGTGCTCTGCTGACCTGCTCTGAGCAGCTGGGTGGCAGACGGCGAAAAACTTGATCACTCCCGACACCAAAATGGCAGCGCGCTGCTGGACTGCTAATGACACTGAGAGGATAAGAGCTCACTGTGCCCCATGAAAATGCCACTTCACCAGCACAAAAAGCTGGCTGTGAAAAAATAGAGCCATCACTCAAGCTGCTCGCGGTGTCCGGTTGAAGTCAAGTTCTATCATCTACCTGGCCTGCTGAACTTTGCCTCTTGGTGAATCCGAAAGGCCTCAGAGAGCTGGAGCAGTCGGCCAGACGCTGACACTCACCAGTTTTTCTTCTCCTTGTGGACGATGCTGACCAGGACATGCTCTCCACCTTGTGCAATCTGCTCCCCGGCTGAGTCTCGGCAAAACAGGGTGAAGTGGCCCCGCTGACCCTCCCTGCCCTTCTGTAGACCTGTGAGCAGGGGGTTAGAGGCCTTAATTTAACACACATACACACAAATGCACACCATCTCAGCCATGAAACAATGCCCTGCTGGTGCTTGTCAGAAGCTTTCCTCCTCAACATATGGAGGTTGCAGCCAGTTTAAGTGTGACTGCAGGCACAGCTGGGCTTCAGTAGTGCTGAGCAGAGTTTTCCACACCCTCACATCCTCACTTAGTGTTTCATTAAGGTGTTGTGTGTGCTCTGGCTGAAGATATTCATCAGCTGTTGTGGCATTGTTGTTGTGTTAAAGCTAACACTATTTGTGTTCATGGCAGTGATTAATGCTGCTTTGCATTTTCTTGTCAGACTCTATTAGCTGCTCGATGACGAATGATCCTACACTGTGTATTCATCTGTTATTTCTCTGTGATTTCCAGTCGCTGCAGGGCGATCTGTTTGGATGCTGTTGGAATCGTTTCTGCTGCTAATGAAACTACTTCTGCTGTTTCAACTGTCCAATACTTCTATTACTGCAAATGTTACCCTTACAGTTACTGAAGCGATTGCTGCTAATGCAGCATCATTACTGTAACTGCTACTGCTATTGCACATGTTATACATGTTAAAAGAGACTTTGGAGAGAGAGTTGCTTACTTTCTGAGATTGACATGATAATTCTCAGGTCTGCTTTAAGTACAGAGCCGAGGTTGGGATGCATTTGGCCAAACTTCGCACAGAGATTAGAAGCAGGGAGAAGAAAAAAAAAGATCAACAGAAAATAATAATCAAACCTAATTATTTCCAGCCCTAAGTGTAATAATAAAATACTAAAGGTTTTTGACTAACTTTGAGGAGGGGACATTGTTCATACAGACTGTTACTCACTGATTTTAATTGGCTGGCTGATTAAAGCTCAGGGCTATGTGGGTGTGTGCAGGCTGTGCTTGATTGACATTTCCCTGTTTCTTTTGTTAACTTGAGCCTGTTAGGATGAACAACCCGCGGCCGAGTGACTGGGGTGAGTGTGGAGGGCCTGTTAGATTTGGAATCAATAACTTTTATTTACAAAGGGAGACATTTGCTTTACATTCTTGTTACTTTCACTCATATGGGATTGAGTGCAGTAATTACAACCACTGCCATCACAAAAAATCTCCTGCTATCACTGCAGTTCCTGTCACTTGGACCACTACTTCTATTACTGCTATCACTGCTGCCACTAATGGGGGTGAATTATCTGTGAATGTGTGCTTGCTAAGCCAAGTGCCCAGCAGCTGTCACCATTCCAGATGCAGCTGTTCTGGTCCACATTTCACCTGTGCTGCACAGCCTCGAGGTCTAAATCCACCACTTCAAACCCCCTTATCACACAGACTGCGGATAATCGTCTGTAAGCCGCTGTGATTTCTGCTTTCTAATAGTCAGCACAGAAATCTGGCCTTTATCTGCCCTCTTAAATGACAGTATCACACTGCGTGAAGTTAATGTGGCTGATGAAAGTTCAGGAGGGACAAACAACTTAAATGTAGACAAACTGGGTTTAGCTGATGTGACGATGCTGTGGATTTAAACGTAAAAAAGAAGCCTTAACCATGTATATTAAGAAGTCACCATGAAAAGGAAGCGTGGATGAATGGAAAGGTCATCGCTTTATGTGGCTCCAAGGCAGATAAAATGCACACAAGCAAGCACCCAAACAAATGCTTCACATTAAACATGGACTGACCTTTTGGCAAACATTACAATAGTACGCTTGTCTTTGACACCTACATAGAGGACTCGGCATAAACGTCCTTGTTTGCTGAGGTTTTCCATTTCCCCACACAGGTAAACACTACTTTAAGCTAAGCCTTTCATGGAGACAAGCTGCTACAAATCTCTGCCGGCTGTGTGTGTGTGTGTGTGTGTGTGTGTGTGTGTGTGTGTGTGTGTGTGTGTGTGTGTGTGTGTGTGTGTGTGTGTGTGTGTACTTGTACAGCTATCTTTGTGAGATCCGGTGGGAGTTTTTGACTGGGAGTGAGGACATTTTGGCTGCTCCTGACTTTCAGACAGAATTTCAAAGGGCTGTTTGAGGGTTAAGACCTGGTTTTAAGGGTTATCTTAGCATTAGGTTTAGGTTAGGGTTAGGCATTGAGTTGTGATGGTGAGGGTTTGAGGAAGGTGCTGGGAATGCATTATATCAATGAGTACCCTCATATGGATTGAGGTACAAATGTGTTTGTGTGTGTTGGAAGGGGGACTGCACCACTTGTATGTGACAGTATTAGTTTATTTTCATGTGCTCATGTGAGTAATTTCTTGGGGCTGCAACTTTCATTACTGATAAATCTGGTTATGACACTCGACTCTATTGCTACTCTAAAAGAGAAGATTAGAAAATAAAGGAGGTTAGCTCCATGGTGGACTGAACCAAGCCGCAAATTAAAGCATATATCATGAAAACCAGAAAAGCAATGGGGTTCCACCAAAATGGAAGAATTTCGTTAGAGAAAAAATTTCTCAACTGGTACCAGTTTGTCTTCAAACACAGGAACCTCACAAACAGCTGTTAAACCCGAGACATTTTTACGCTGCTTTGCTCCCATCAACCTTCAACAACTAACAATTTCACCATCTAAACCATCAACTTGTATCTTAGACCCCATCCCATCAAAGCTGCTGAAAGCTTTACCCTTTACTGCCACGTCATTACCTACTTACTTACTGTTTGTGTATGCTGACTGCACATAGGAGTGGAAAAAATAAGTGTAGGAGGTGTAGTGTAGCTGGTGTGTGTGTGTGTGTGTGTGTGTGTGTGTGTGTGTGTGTGTGCGTGTGTGTGTTTATGCATGTTTTCACTCCATCGTGAATCCCTGGTTGGTTGGTGAACTTCATCTCTCCAGCCTTTAAAAGCAGTGATTCTATCACTCGAAAATGTCCTGTGGCCACTTGCAATGTCACTTGTAAGTCTTTGCTTCTCTTCTCTCTTTTATAGTGTGTGTGTGTGTGTGTGTGTGTGTGTGTGTGTGTGTGTGTGTGTGTGTGTGTGTGTGTGTGTGTGTGTGTGTGTGTGCTCTGTTTGTGTGTAAACATCCCCTCCGTGCACCGCCTTAAGGCCTATTGAGTCACCTCGACATTCCTTCAGTCTCACAGGAATTTCTGTCTTTGAGCCAAAGCACCCAGGAAGGTAACAATAGTCTTTAACTGCTCCAGGTGAACTGAGTGTACACTGACCGCACCCCCTCCCACAAACGCTTATCCCATCCCCTCCACATCTGCACCAGCAGGAAGCCCTGATTCTTACTTATTACTGTTAACAAAGAACAATATATTAGGAGGGGTTTACCTTCCCCTTCGATGGTGCACTTGCTGAGGTCCACTGTCCTAGAGTTGATGACCCCAACCACCGGGTAGCTGTCCACCTCCCCTGCTGGCTCCCTGGGCTTGAAGCAGATGCCGCTTCCGTCCTCGGGCTCGACAGCTGCCGGGTGGGGGTCATAGCTGCTCCCTGCCAGGCTGGTCAGTCTTCTCAGAGTCACACCTTTGGCGCTGAGAATCTCAGCGTCTGAGCCACAGCTCAGCAGTCTCTCTGCAAACTCCACACTGCCTCCGATGTCCAGCAGAGCCTGCTGTAGCTGTGCCCTCTGCAGGTGGAGCTGGTTCCTGGAGGACGAAGACAGCGTGAATTACAAGAGGAATCTCCCACGATGAGAGATGTTTGTATCTGTTAAAGGGAAATATGCAGTACTTTTGTCTGTGGAAATACAGACTGCCTAATGTTCCTTGAAATAACAACCAGCAGGTGGGGTGGTTACTGTCTCACCATGCACCACTCACACCACTCAGCTGCAATAAATAAGCACAAGCTCCCTACACTATTTTCCTTCTCTGAATGGAATTACTTTCCGAAAAGCATTCATAGTTTGACTGATAGTTTCTCATTAATGTTTTGAAATACCTATACTCATGGTGTCCGGCCAATGTGGCTTTCAGCTCATATAGTTTTATGCTTAATTCACAGCTCATGTTCAAATTAAGGATCAAAGGTCATATTTTACCTCAGAAAAAAATGGTAATAACCACATCTCACTTTCTGCAGATAGTTTGCTCACTTTGGGAAAAGCTAGTAAGTGGACAGATAGTGAAGATTATTTCAGAGTTCAGCTTTCTGTTGCACCTATAAGGGCTCAAATTACCACTGACTACTGATACCATAGGTGGATGGAGGTAGTAAATGTTAAGAAAAATTTGCAGTAATATGCAAACTTTGCCACAGCTGCTCCACAATTTATGTGACTATCTGCTGAAGAGGAAACTAGGTTTTTTTTTCCTTTCCTTCATCTACAGGGAGGTCAGAGGTCAGGAAAACAAACCCAGAAGTGATGCGGAGCCAGAATCAGAATCCATGACGACCACGCAAAGCTCAGGGTTGTCAGTCACAGTGTGAGCAGGGACCTTCAAGAATAACCCTGTGATCCTTATTTACATTCAGCAAGTCTCCTTGGAACGATTTTGAGATACTTCTGATGCATGCTTACTTATAAAAGTGATAAACTTAATCCATTTCTCAAAAGAATATTCCTAATATTTTTTTGCCTACTCCACGAGAACTGTGTTTGTGCCATACCTGCGCTGGACACGGAGCTCCTCCAGGCGATGCAGCAGAGACAGGCAGTGGGCTTCCACAGCAGTGGCGTAGCCTCGCGCAAACGCCCTCACCTCGGTCGCTATTGCATCCACCCGTGCCTGCAAAGCCTCCTGGGATACGTCCACCTGTAACAGGGTGGAAAGAATTTTGTTGGAAAAAAAAAAAAAGAAAAAGACATTTGAAAAAAAGTCAAGCATGGCAAATCATTTATGTTACGACAAACAAAAGAGAGGCCAATGTTAAACCCACCCTAATGTGTTGTAACATGGAATTAGAGGTGGTTTTTTTAAGGCTGTCATGAAGCCTTGGATGGAGCTGAAAGGGCTCAAGCAGGCACTTGAGATGTAGATCTCAGAGATGTGATGTGTGTGATGTAACATTTCCACATTAAATGTCTCAAAACAATTAGACTTATGTTATACATTTTGCTGACTTGTGTGCTTACGTGTGCAAATCAGGAGAAATCTGTAATCTTATTGAAGGTAAGGCTGCGTTTCATTTGGTCACCTGTCAATGGCATCAAATGCTATAGCTATACCCTCCGGGGAAACACAGGAAACACCAGAGGATGCGTCAGAGAGTGAAGAAGAAAGTGGGCAAATGTGACTAAACGTAACGGATAACACTTTCAAACATTACCTCGTCTTTTTGAGAGACCCCTTGCGGTAGAAATTACACTGTGTGTTTAATATCTTCTCAACAGAACAATCATTTTCACCTTCTGCAGTGAGTCCCTCAGACGCTCCAGGCGAGGACGCAGGTGCGCCGTGACCAGCTCTCGGATGCGGTCTCCATGACGATCGATAACATCACGGGTGGGGCAGCAGCGGTGGTCGCGGTGCAGCGTGGCGGCACACTCCAGGCAGACGGGCAGGTCGCAGGGCTGACAGAAGAGCCGGAGCTCCTGGGCAGGGTGGAAGGAGCAGAGGACGGGGCGGCAAAGACGACCACGAGACTTCAGCTCCTCCAGACTCTGGACAGAGTGAGATGCTGTTCGCTTCTGCCGTCTACAGACAGGAGAGGGAACAGATATGTACATGTGGAACAGAACTTAGCTCTGAGCTGGACAGCAGACAATAACAGAGTAAAGGAAAACGGAACATCGTGAGAGTATAAATAAACAACGTCACTGGATTGCTGACTGGATGGAACACACTACCAATTTTAGAGAAAAATGATTCATTGAGATCATGATCAGCACATTTATTGATGATTGGAGCCCTTCAGTAGAGTCTGTTGCAGTCTATCCCATCCTGTGCTGTCATGGCTTAAAACAGGACCTGCCCGTGAGTTTGATAAGAGAGCAGAACACCATCCCACACATAACTCAACAGCAGAAAATACAATCATAGAGTAACTGACCTTCATATTAGCTTGAAAACACGATACAGTAGAATAGAAAAGAACAGAATAGAACACACTTCATCTATCTGTGCGTCTAAGGGTAAATAATCTATGAAACAACAGAAGAGAATTGACTCTACCTGCTACTTTGCCAGAATAGAATAGAATAGAACAGAACAGAACAGAATTATCGAATAGAACCGACTCTACCTGTGCGCCTGGCAGCAGAACTCGCACAGGTTGACGCTGCAGACCTCGCAGCGGCTCTCTGCGCCTCCCTCGCCGCACAGGTCGCATCCCAGCGGGCCGTTCGTCACCAGCGTCTCCAGGAATACCTCGTCGAGCGCCAGGTGGTCGGTGCTCAGCCCTTCCGGTCCCGAGGGAGGGATGTCCACCTCGGAATCACAGTCGGGACAGAGCACCGTGACGGTGGGTCTGTCCTTCTCCGTCGCGTCGACCTGACTGTCCTCCGGAGCGTCCCGGCGGCAGCGCGAAGACACGGAGAACGGCTCCAGCTGGCCGATGCAGTCCGTGCAGAAGGTGTGCAGACAGGGGAGGATTTTAGGGTCCCGGTACAAGCGCTTACACACGGAACAAAGCGCTCTCGGGTTCACCAAGGTTCCGTTTTGTTCTTGTTCCGAGTTTAACTTCGGCCGCTCCGCGTCTTCTTTCCGCTCAGACTGCGACATTGTGGATCTTTTGGTGACTTCTGGCCCCAAAACAAAGCAGCGAGTAACTTAGTAGCCAGACACCCACCGAGCTCCACGATCCTGATAGAACTGACAGGAACTTTCTCTTAAATCCCCTTTCTGCCTAAAAAAAAATCTCATATGAAACTACACATCAATTATGTCCAGGGTGATGATAAAAACATGGCAGTTCCACCTCGCTGCTTAAATCCTGCAGGAAAGTCACACTTTTCCCCGGTGAAGAGGGTTGCGTTCAGGGCTCCGTGGGACATTCGACACCTCACACTACCAAACCAATAGGAAACCTCGCACTGACTATCAGGGGTGGTCCAACTACTTTCCACAACTCCTTAATGCCAGTCTGGACTCTGACTGTCCCCATCTACTGGCAGGACAGAATAACATGCTTCCAGCATGCTGCACGGACTTTTTGTTGTGATTATCATGTGTAGCAGATGTAACAGTGTCCTTTGGTTTACAACAAGCCTAGCTGTTCTAATGGCAGAAATACTCTCTCTGTTTTTATGCCAATGCTACAATTAGAGAAATTCAGGTTTTGCTTTTTTTTTTTTTTCTTCCATAGAATATTAACTTGAGAAAGTCATCACTATTAATTGCTACAGGACCAGTGTGTAGGATTTAGTGGCATCTAGTGGTGAGGTTGCAGATCACAACCAACTGAACATACGTCATCTGTGACCTACAGCGGCCACAAAATATGTAAGAAATGTAAAAGAGACTCACTAGAGCCAGTTTTTGGTTTGTTTATTCTGGGCTACTGTAGAAACATGGCATGCAACATGACGGCCTCTATGGAAGAGGGCCAAGTTCCTCTGCATATAACATTTCATTCAAAGTGAACAAAAATGCAGCGATTCTTATTTTCAGGCGATGATACTCTCATGAAAACATACTTATGAATATTATAATCTGCCAATAGATCCCCTAAATCCTTAAAGGCTACGTTATCTCCTTTGACATCCCTGCAAAAAACAAAACAAAACAAAACAAAACAAAACAAAACAAAACAAAACAAAACACCCACTTCAGAACAACCAAATGAAGAAGATTCATTGTATTTATTAATTAACTTTAATACAATAAATAGCATATGGTGCAAATTTGATTAAATACACTCTTTCTATGGGTCTCAGTCCTCATATGCTGAAATTTCATGTACTGTTTAATTTCATTTCTTCATTTTTCTGCATTCAATTTTATGGAACATAGACAGAAAAAAACGTTACGTTAAACGTAAAAATGTTTACTGAATAGTCTAGATGGAGCCTTCACTGAAAACATGAAACATACATCTCAGAAAGAAAAATAAAATGTGAACGTTAACTGAGAAAATGCACCACTTGCACTAGTTAAATGCTGTTACATGGCAACAACACCAATTTTAATAAATAATGTACAAAAACAAATAATTACTCCCTGTATGTGC
Organism: Chaetodon trifascialis; assembly: GCF_039877785.1. NCBI lineage: Eukaryota > Metazoa > Chordata > Actinopteri > Chaetodontiformes > Chaetodontidae > Chaetodon > Chaetodon trifascialis. The sequence goes on along the minus strand of NC_092067.1, from coordinate 5,347,332 downwards.
TGTGAAACTCTGAAAAAGCCTGTCACTGAGTACAACACATGCACACACAAAGAGAGTGTCACCTGGGTGTGTGTGTGTGTGTGTGTGTGTGTGTGTGTGTGTGTGTGTGTGTGTGTGTGTGTGTGTGTGTGTGTGTGTGTATGTGTGTGTGTGTGTGTGTGTGTGTGTGTGTGTGTGTGTGTGTGTGTGTGTGTGTAGTTAGGTCAGATAACAGATGCAGAGGACAGTGGTCATAAGACTCAGATAAGCTGATGCCAGCAGGGATGATGCAGTGCTGTAGATGAAGTATGTGTTCCCAGAAACTTCAGAGCCTAGAAAATATGAAAGGAGATTTACATCTTTTTTTCCCCCCTCACATGTAATACAATCTCTTTTACTTTATGTTTAAACATATCTTTTATTCCATGCTAATTGATATTTGCTAGTTTTGTTGTTTGGATTTTGAACAATGTGCGATATGAGAAGAAAGAAGGAACAAGTTTTGAATTTATGAATTTATTTATACTTCTTATGCAGAAATGTCTGCTAGATATCAGTCAATTAAAGGAACATTCCATCAATTCAATTTCAAACTAGATGAGACTCAATAAAAGAATCAAAGCAGCAGAGGCTGAGATATTCTGTTTTTCAGCCCAGTATATGAGTTATACAAGGGACTTTTAGTCCCAGTATAAATCCTACATTTCCCATGATGCAACTCAATAGCATCTTTCATTAAACCCTTCTTGCCCAAATTTCAAACTCCAATTAGTAGATCAGGCTTTGTGAGACAATCTGAGATAAGGAACTCATAACAAATCAGACAATAACCTTGACAATGTCATCGTGGCTCTTTTCTCAGACTTCAGAAAGCTCCTTCAGAGCCACAGAAGATATTACTCACCTGTTTAGGAGGAGCAGTACTCCTCCTGATTAGTGAAAATGAACTTTGTGTATACAGTAAAATCAGCAAGGTGCCCCTTTAAGTTTCTCCAGCAAACCCTAGTTAGTATTGTACCAGTCATTCATGACACATCAACAGAGAGACTTTGATATCCACAGATATCCTTGTAAAAACTTGAAATTAAACAAGAGTACCTGTTATAGTTGCCTTGGAGATGGCAGCTACAAGGTTATTTTCAATCCTGCAGTTGTAGGTGTCGCTGGCGTTGACTGACTGCAGCGTGCTGACTACACTGAATATCCCTGCAGAGCTTGGGGTGAAGCTGGTGCTTGCCTGCAGGATGTTCCCATCATAGTTCGACCACGTCACGTTTGGTTTAGGGAACCATCTGCTTGCCTCAGCAGCCAGGGTGCCGTTTGACAATTTAAATGTAGGGGCTGAAAAGGCTGCGAAAATAAAGGTGGGAAGTTAAAAATCCTGCATCCATGCTGCAACGCTTTCCAAAGCTGACTACATTCAGTCGTCACACTATGGATAACTACCTTTCAATGGGTCATAAAACAAGATTTTCCCAAAAAGAAAAGAAATTATAAGATTACATTACATTCAAAGAGAATATTGTGTTTGATCCTTACTTTAATGCTTTTCTTCCTGCATCATTGAGTGTTTATACTCAGCTACAGACTGCAAATGTTCTCTTGCTGTAATATAGTTGTATGTGGATCTAAACAGTGTTTATTAATGTACAGGATTTGTCACTAACTAAATGAACATATATGTATAAGTAAAAAGTCGTAATAATTTGTTCTCTCCATAGGAGTCATTCTAATTATTATCAGTACTGTACACTGATAAACACTTAAAGATGGCCTTTTATCTGCTTAGAAAGACTTTATAGTGTGTTATATACACACTTGGAATGCTAAACAGGGCAAGTTAAAGTTTAATGAGATTAATTTTCAAAGCAAATACACAGTGAAACTCGACAGACGAGTTTTCCGACCTGCTGTTCGGAGCTGAATGTTGATTTTTCCTCCACCATCAGAGGAGCTGATGCTGCAGGTGTAATCCCCCGCGTCACTACTACTCACATCCCTCAGCAGCAGAGAGGCATTCCCTGTTACTAAAACATCAGGGAAGAGCTGAGTTCTCCCTTTGAACTGTGGGTTCTGATCCCTGAGATTCGGAGCTCCGTTCTCATACTGGTAAACAAGTCCAGTCAGCCCCGTCTTCTCCCAGGTGACTGACACCTGTCCGGTCGAGGTTTGTTCACTTGTTGTGTGAAGATAGCAGCTGAGAAACCCATCCTCGCCAAGGTTGGCAATGGGCATTGTGTTGCTGCTCATCACCCCAGACAAGGAGCCTGTGGGACAAGGACACAGGTACAGACTCATCGTGGAGAATAAATACTGATTATTAGTCCTATGTCTATGAGTATGTTGCAAACTTTAGAACATATTTCAGTGATGTTTCTGGCAAATTGTGAACGATTTTCTTAAAGAATAGGTTCACATTTACTCACTGACATGAACATAGTTGTTGGTCACTGTAATTGCTCCTTCTGTCCATACTGGCCCTAAAGAGATCCTTTCCAAAGTGATAGTAATGAAGAGATGGGGGACAAAATCTATAGTCCTCCATCAGTTTTTTTCATAAAGTTACAAACTTTTCAAGACAAATTTTCCTCTTTTTGTAAGATACAAATCAGATACAAATTAAAACTATTTTTTTTAGAGGACTGTGCATCTTCTTCTGCAGGTGGTGTATTCTAACCCTCCTGACTCTACTTGAACCCTCAACCCAACCCTACCATCTGTGACCAAAGCTGTTGAAGTCTACACTGAATAAAGAGAAGAACGGGATAGAACAGGAGAGTGCTGATACTTTTCCATCTTCTTGGCACGAAAATTCCTTCAAAAAATATATATCTTAGATAGAAATTGAACTACACATTCAAATGAACACGGTACATCACACATAAAGCTACACATCGAGATGGTTTCAAAGGTGTTTTCACAAGAACTGCTTTCATTTGGACAAACACAGCATGTGCTGAACACACCCATGTATCCCCTCCAGCTTGACAGAGCCACCACTAATGATCACAGGCTCTCACAAGGACCCACGGGTCTTACCCGAGAAGGTCAAGGCTAAGATGAGGATGATGATGGCCGAGAATAAGATGATGAGGGTTATCATGCTACACGCAGAGAGAAACACAAACACAGCAAAGTGTAAGTTAACATCATAACGTTAACATCAACCTGCAGATCAACTTCACGGCACACAAGCCCAGAAGCTTCTGATATACAAATCTGTCGCAGAAGAAGATGCATGCAAATCTTTTGAGTAAAAGTATCAATATAATCTAAACATACTCCTAAATAAAGTTTTACATTAAAAATCATATCTTAGTAAAAGTACAGAAGTATTATCAGCAAAATGCACCTTAAGCATCAAAAGTAAAAGTAGTTGTTCTGCAAAAAGTGACTTATACATATCATAGATTACATGTACTGATGCATCAGTACATGTGTAGTGTTTTATTGTTGTAGCTGGTCAAGGTGGAGCTAGTTTTAACCACTTCATAACAACGTACAGACATCTGAAATGTCACATCATAATATTTCACAATGCATTGTACACTGTTAGTGAAAGCAACCAGTTGCTACTGTCAAATAAAGGGAAGTGCAGTACAGTATTTCTCTCTGACATGTAATGTAGTAGAAGTGTAAAGTAGCATAAGACAGAAATACTCAAGAAAGTACATGTAAAATTGCAGTTAAGTACATTATTTGAATAAATGTCCTTTGTAACTTTTCACCACTGTAGACACATACATGTTTTCAAAGCTCACTGACACACCTGCAGAAGATGATCTGGCCAAGGGAACCCATGGCTGCGGACAAAACCTCTCGGGAAGAAACAAACGATTAGATCCTGTTGCTTAAGTCAAAGTCCATGCCATTCCTCCTAAATATCCACCATTCCACTAAAAATCAGTTATACACATATGCTACTGCCAGACAGGCTTGGCCGAGTTACACATCACACGATGACAGTCTGCTGTTTTGCCTGTTTGCCGTCCCTCACAGTTCTTGAAACACAACACCATAAGTAAATATTACCACTAAGGCGTGTGCTGCATACTAGTTGACATGTCGTCACAGTAGCTCATTGATCTTATCAAACTAAAACTACTTACTTGTTCACCAGAATGAAATTTACTATGTTTTAATACACTGTAAAAAATGATGTTTGAAGTGGAATGGATTACCTGTATGACTTTAAGCATATATCATTGGTTGCTGCTGGATAACGTACAGGAAAAGGAATGATAAGTACCTTGAGTTTTCTTCAACAATTTACTCAAGGTGGAGTAACTGTCAGTGTGTTGAAGTGGAAAAGCCTCAGAGAGAGCAGAATCAGCCTGCAATGAAACCCCAAATAATGAACTTCTTTTCTAGTGAGCAGCTTTTTTGTGGAAAATGTCCTACCACATAGAGTACATATCCAATGGCACAAGAAAACAAAAACACTAGTGATGAAGAGTGTACTCATCATTTACCTAAGTAAAAGTACTATAAACACACTGTAAAGACACTCTGTTATGACAGAAAGTCCTGCTTAGAAAATGTTACTTAAGTATAATTATGTATGATCAGGGAAATAAAGGACTAAAAGTAAAAGTACTAAATGCAGAACAATATCCCCTGGGACTGTTAGAATATCATATTATATCATTAGATTATTATTACTCATGCACTGATGTAAAAGCAGGATTTTACTGTTGTAGTTGTTTGAGGTGGAGCTAGTTTCATTTGTGTAGCTGTTGTTTATGCAGAAATTTTAATTTATAAAGTAACTATCGCTGTTAGATGGAGAAAAGTAAAATAGATAGAGATAGATAAATACTTCATTCATCCTCATGAAGGGAAATCTGGGTGCCCAGTAGCACATATGAACAGATAAAAAAAACACACATTACCAACAAAATAGTAAATAAGATGAACTAATGAATTAATTATGTGCACAGTTTAACAGATTAACAGGAGCTGTTATACAGTCTTATGGCAGCAGGAATGAATGACCTCCTGAACCTCTCAGTTCAACAGTGCAGGGATGTACAATGTACAATATTTCCCTCTGAAATGTAGTGGATTAGAAGTAGAAAGCAGCATAGAAAGAAACGACTGGAGGAAAGTACAAGTACCTTAAACTTGTTACTAAGTACAGTACTCAAGTAAATATACAGTTAAGTTGCACCACAGAAAAATCTTAAACTTATAGAAAGTTGCACAACTAAATCAAAAAACTTAATTCTGCCAACCTCAAGTCTGCATGTGACAGGTGGTGTGGTATCTGCACGAGCGCACTGAAGTCATAGACGCCAACCAGAAATAAGAAGTAGGATTTAATTTACTTTTTCTTTCAGTTTCCACATTCTAACCACAGGCGCATGAGAACACATAAAATCAAAGCATTTCCAGTAACGCTCTGCTGTAACAGACATTTAGCTGTGCATATAGCATTTTCATAAGCTCTTAAAGCTTTAAATCACATACAATACATTGTGTCTGCTGTTTGCTTTATAGCAGTGACATTTACACATGCAAGTACACAGCAGTCAAATCATTCTTAGTTACATGTGTGACGCAACAAATCAAGAATTTCTTTTTAAAATACCTTTTTATTTTGAGCTCAGGTTTAGATAGAACCTGAGGGTGCTTTGTGTTTTTGTAACAATGACACATTAACACGTGTATGTCATGTACTCTTTTGTATATTTTTCCATCATGTTTCTTGGCCTTCTTTAGTGTTATTTATCATTGTGTTCATGTTTTAACTTTGACTTGCCAAACTCCTGCAGATGAAAAATAGCTTTAAGCTTACGAGTGGGGTTGCGGTTGTGGTTGCGCTGGGGCCCATTTGTCAGGGGGGCCGTAGAGAAAGAAGGTCCTCCTACAATACAGAGCAAACCCACCTCCATCATGGGTTTCATTTTTGTTTTGTAAAATACTCAGTACCAATCTATAAAAAAGTTTTATTATACATAAACTATTAAAACATTAAATAAACTAAAATTATTGAATGAAATAGATAATTCATTATTTTCTTTAATGCTTTTATCATGTAAAGATATGCAAAAATTATTGCTGGGTAATATTATAGACTGTATGAAACATGGACATGGACGTCAGAGCCATTGTGAAGCTCCAGCTGTCACCATCCTGGCAGTGCCTGACTCCACCAAACTCCCAGCTAATCCAAAAATCGGCAATGAGGTGGAGCATGGGTGGACCTGAAGTAGGCTGAATAAAGCCTGGTTTTTGAAACCTAGGGCCTAGCTGTCCAAAGCGGCCATGTCCATAAGTATGCAGAAATTTAAGCCGTAACATAATTTAAATGAGTGAGTTAAAAAATTCACCACCTTACATTTTCCGCTATAGAGACAAAAACCATGTTTTGTACCAGGCTACAAAGTTGGGCATTGTAATATGGGAGTCTTTGGGAATGACTGGCTTTCGGAGACAGCCTCAAGTGGCCATTTGTGGAACTGCAGTTTTGGCACTTTCCTGTTGGCTTCATTCTTCAGCACCAGAGGTTGCCACTTAGGTAAAATGTTGTTCAGTGTCAAGTCTCTTTTTGATGATGTGTTGAGATGATATTTATGTGTTTAAGAACCAATAACTGGGGTTCACTGCGGCCTGTTGCTCCTACCTTACGCCACTGTGACTGATGCTTGATCTGTGCATTACCGGAAGTGCAGAGCAGGAGCCAGGAGGTGGTTATCTTAGCTTAGCATAAAGACTGGAAGTGGAGGGAAATAGTATGGTGCCTTACAAAATATTCAAATGATGTAAATCACATATAATACCACCTGTGCTGATTTTCTTCTTGAATCATTTCATGAGACATTTAATTGAGAAAATGATTAGTGGTCAAATGAAGATCTCTTTCTTTTCATTGTACAATAGAATTTGCCTGGGAAAACCCACCTCAGTTATTCGAGAAGTAAAAACAAATGTACCATCATTATGAAAGTGCTGGCACATTGTGGTTAACCACTGTGTCAAATAGCTCACTGTCCAGATCCGTTATAAGTGTGTTCACACACCTTTTCCAACAAGAAGATAATTCAACTGGAGCAGCCTTACAACAGGATATCATCCACTTTTCAGTCTGATACTCTTTTCAGGCAACATGAGTCACCTTGGGCATGATTTTCCTCAAAGACTCAAACTAATAGGTGCTGTGAGTGTGTTCCTGCTGATAGTCATCTTCTACATTCTGCAGTACATATTTGACATGGATTTTGTTTGCTCGTGTAGACCAGGTATACACACAAATGCCTTTGTGTACTTGATCATCCCTCCGATGATCCTCACCTGGGCGCTGAACATCACTGATTCTCTCTGCCAGATGAAGAGTTTTTCCGTCTACCGTAGTCTTAGTCACACCGATGGAGGTTGCTATTTTGTGAAGTTGTTGATAAACTATCTCAGCCTGAGTGCTGTATGGATAGCCTCTGTTCTTTTTGATGGAGATTGGTACCTTTGCCTGATGACGAACCTCAATGCCTCTCAGACTGGAATTCCCTGCAAAGAAAATCTAACCTATGAGGAGTACCAGATTAAAGCTGATCATAAGACTACATCTCTTGTAAGTAACAACAGACACAAAAGCAATCGAAAATGCTTCATGAGTGGATGTGAGGATGGATTTTTTCCTGATCTGCAACCCCTAAAGCACTTAAAGTGTGGATAACTTTAGCCAGCTCAAACTGATTTGCCAAAGTTGTTGGAAGATCGCAGTCACTGCAAAAAAGTTACGATCAAAGGAAATTCAGCATTTTGGGAAATATACATTTATTCACTTTTTTGATGAGAGCTAGACAAGAAGATTGATACCACTGTTATACTTGTATGGTAAATATTCATATTTAGCACATCTGGCCTCTGTCCAGGGTACCTTGGCCCCCTGACAACGAGCTGCAGTCAGGATAGACAGTTTCCAGCGGCCAATAGAAACAAAAGCACCCGCGTCCTGCTAAATCTGACACCTATTAAATTCAAGTGTGATCAAACCAGTCGATTCAGCTTGTACTCAGTTTCTAATAACTGCTGCTTTAATTGCGTTCTTCTGTATGACATGGTAGCCTATTAAAATGATATAGGCCATCTGTGATGACCATGTTTATAGTTAAACCTTCTCAGTTGTTTCAGATGAAAAATGACATGGGCTAGACTGTCCATGTGTAACATAAGCGAGCCAGAAGTGACAGGCTAAGACGGACCTGTGCTTAGAAGTTTTGAAATGCAAAGACAAATGTTTCTTATTAAATTAAATTTACCTCTAAACAGTATTTTGACTCGACTTTTCCAGGAAGTTGCTTCATTTCTAGGGGCTAATAGAAGCCAGATGTGTTAAACACTTGGTACAGTACTCGTTACAGTACTTCCTGATTTGATACTGAACACGATCAGAAATTAGTTCTGTTACATAAGAAAGAAAGAAAGAAAGAAAGAAAGAAAGAAAGAAAGAAAGAAAGAAAGAAAGGCTGGTGAGGATGTTTACTGAGTCTGGTTAGCTCAACAGCACAAAAGTACTTAATGTGTGCCTGGTGCTGGATGTGTTGTTAACAAATTACTGAAAAAACCTCTTTTAAAGTCTGCCTCCTTTTCTTTTCCAGGATTATGGCCTTTATCTAATCTGTTCTCTCATCATTATTTGGAGCATTGCTGAAAGTGTGACAGCCTATCGTACCAGAAAGAAGACATGGAAAAAGGGTCAGGGGTCCAAACTGGAGCTGCTGCACCCTCCTTACTACAGAGTGGTTTATGAGGATCTTCTGGCAGAGAATGTGAAGAGCCATCTGAAAAACAAGCTAACAGAAATAGCAGAAGTGAAAGCACAAGCCATCTGTAAGCCCTACCTTCAAGCCATTGAGGATCTTGAGCACCCACTTAACAATGCATGTGATACCAATGACAACAAGAAGCTTTTGGAAGCCTGGCGAACAATTTCAGCCCCAGATTTCCCCTTCGTGTAACGTAAAAGGATTCATAGGCAGGAGCTGTGGTGTTCATCTGGGAGGATGGAGGAGCAAGAAGTTTCATGAAGAAGAAAGAAGCCATCTTTAGGTGGTTTGATGATATAATTGTAAATTATTTTCCATATAATTAGCTGAGCCATGATTTGTATGTAAAGGACATTCCTGAAGTCTTTCCCTGTAGCCTACAATCCAAAAACGTGTTTACAAACTTTTGATCTCAAAACTAATTTTGCACCAGTTCTAAACCATTTTCTCACAAATCCATCTAAGTCTGGCATTACAAGCCAAATCATTCCAGTTCTTCAAATTGTTCCCTCCAGTGATAATATGGGCACAGTCCTCTTCCCCAAGGCTTCGATGTCCACCGCCATTATCAGGCTGTGCTTCCCGCCAATACCTTAACAGATCAACAGACAAGACAAGACATTGTTAATTTTTTTACAGTCTAATTCATGTTATTCACTAGGAACTGCTCACCGTGCTTAGGCAATGTAAGCCAGTGTGCTGCACAGTGGATCAAAAAACAGAGAATGAGCACTCAACTCTGCAGTTCCCCTCAGCCCTGCAGAGTGTTTTAGGCTGATTTATGTCATTGCTTCCTCAACTCCACTCTCATCGTTATCATTTCCTGCCACTGCAGACAGCTGTTTTCAGCAAAGAGCTCTGATAAGTCCACTGTACCACCTGTTCAGCACCAAACAGCAAACACCTTTAGTGAGGAGCTGGAGAACATAGTGGAACATGGAGCTCAATTTAAGTGAATATCAATCAATCAATCAATCAATCAATCAATCAATCAATCAATCTATCTATCTATCTATCTATCTATCTATCTATCTATCTATCTATCTATCTATCTATCTATCTATCTATCTATCTATCTATCAAAAGTACCTCCTCTTTATAGTAAACTATTATGCACTACTGAACAACCATTTTCTAGACATTTTGACATTTGTACTAGTAAAGAAATTAAATGCTGTTTCTTTTCTTTTCTTTCTTTCTTTCTTTCTTTCTTTCTTTCTTTCTTTCTTTCTTTCTTTCTTTCTTTCTTTCTTTATAAAGCTTTTAAATGAGTTTTAAATGAATCTGTTGGAGTGTCAGTGAGGGTGCCAGCCAGTGTGGTTAGGAAAAAAATTACAGTTTACACAGTATTTTTCTATTTTGGCTCATGACACTTTGTTCAGTGACATCTCCAAAGTTGTGCTAACCCAAATATATTCATATAGTATTATAAACTTGAAAAATTCTTCTAAAAAATTCTCCCAAATGTCTGAACTTGTCAAGATCACTGCCTCCTGACTGAAGATGGCCTGATTAAGAGAACCATAGCGCCATCTAATGGTATTATCGGGGAAAATATATTTCAACAAAGTGGAAGAATTATTCGATTGCGTCATGTTGTTCATGAAAATGTCCACATGCTGAATTTTGTGGTTACTGACTACTATTAGAAATATTTGTTGGAAGTTCTGTTATTTGTGTTTCCAATGATACTGAGGCAGACTTAAAACAAATCCATTCTACTCATAGAAATACAACAGTGTATGCATTTTTGTTTATATTATTAACTAAGGTGATACTTGTTTCTTCCCTACTTTAGAGCCAGTGGAGCTCCATCAGTCCATATCCAGGTCCCCTCTTTCACTCTGTCAGTCAGCCCAATCCAAGCCAGAGCTTCCTCCGGAGTGAAGTTAGAGAGGAACCTCTGTTTAGTAAAGAAAACATAAAGTTTTAATGATGTTACATATTTATTATGCTTATTCTGTTCTTGTTTTTGTGCCTTACAACATTATATGGTGCAATTCAACCTTTCTGTCAAGGTCTTGCTTTGCCATCAGGTATTAGATATGCTATTGGAAGGGTTCTAGGGACTGCAATGCCGGTCTGTCAGTCAATTCACCACTTTGATCCAGACTGAAATTTCTTAACAACTATTAGCTGCATTGCTATGGAACTTTGCCCAAACATTCTTCATGCCCAGAGGGTCAATCCATGACTTCTTCCTCTAGTGTCACCATGACCACTGACTTCAGTGGTTCACAGTGGAGTCCAACAGTCTCTTAAAAAGTCCAACATTTTTTAAAGGTCAAGGAGGATTTAGTGGCATCTAGATTTCAACCAATTGCACACTGCACCTCACCTCACCTCACCCACCCTTACGGTAGCTGTGAGAAAAAAAAAGAAAAATGTGAAAGGTGCAAACACATACACAGTACCTGTTCTTCAGTGCTGTCTATGACCACTAGATCTGCTCCTCTGCCACTGCAGTCCTCTCTGCCATGTTCCCAGGAACCAGACTCATTTGAGAGCAGGTAACAAGCATAACTGAGCTTCCTCCATCCTGCAGGGCACATACCTTATGTAAGAGAAAATCAAACATTAAAAACAAGACAACAGCAAGTGCCAAAGGTACAGTATGGAGGTCACAAACATGCATGTATGTATGTATGGTGTGATGGGGCTGTCATATCACCCTGTCACCCAGCAAAGGTACACTTACAGGATAGCTGCTGTTTTCTTTCTAACTTTGGTTATATTCTCATAGTTTTTTGTGTTAACTTGCAGTTAGTTGGCAGATAGTTTGAGGATTTGTGCAAAAATTATGATGTTGCTTCTGTTCACTTAATTGAGGTGTTACCAGCAACAGCAAAAAAAGATCACCAACACTTCAAAATTAAAACACATTTGAGACTTGAAAGATTTTAAGATGCACAAATTTGTAAGCCATAGTCATATGAAGGAGTAGAACAAAACTATGCTTTTGCTGTGGATTAGATATAAATACGACTATGGCCTTTAGTTTTTTTGGTCTGACTCTGACCAGTGAAAACATCTGCTGTGAACAGTCTGTTGGGGTCCACGTATTAGACAACACACTTGTTGACTGTAAATACATTTTGCAGATCTGAGATTACAGATTACCATATCTTCATTTTCACCACGTTGCTCCTGTAGAGGAGAATGCTTATATACAATGCTCACACTTACTCAGTTTCTTCAGCTCCTGAGTCACTTCAATGAGGCTGGCATTCAGCATGTCTCTCTCTTCAGCCAGGGATGAAAACTGGTTGTCACTGGCCTGGAGACGCTCAGTCAGGTTGGCTCTCATAGTGAAGAGTTCTGCAGCTGACTGCTGAATGGAGTCATAGTCTAGAATAAACCAAGAGACGCTTCCGTGTTAATTACAGGATCTCACAATCAGACCTCAAGCAGATAGAAACAGCAGCCTGAGGTGCATGTTCACCATATACACAAATGAATTCCAATTAGATCTGGAAAAGTTTTGCTTGTTTAAATATGCTGATCATATGGCATTGGTTTCCAATCTATCTATGTGTGATAGATTAAACAATGGTGAAATGCATTTAGTCTTAAGACTTAAGTGCCTGGTTGGATTTCCTGCTATGCTGCTGAGAGTCTCCTACTGTATATTGTTTCTCTCTTACTAATGCTAACAAAACCAGTAGCTATTATTCATGAACTGGACCTTACTCTTTTGTATGTTACGTCCTCATTATTCAGTATATGTAATACACCATGTCTTTAAAGTGATGTCACTCTTTTAACACAGAGGTACACACATGTACCCTAGATGGAGACAGTTTGGAAATCTTGTGTTTATTTGTTAAAACAGTAATGTGTGTTGAAATGAAATGAAAAAAGCTTCTTTGAGGAAAAGCCACACAGGAAGAAGAAAACAACCAAGAATCCACGAAGGAGATTGCAAGAGCCAGGCAGGACAGCACGACATGAATTAAAAACTAAAATACCCAACCTAATAAAACATGAGAGGAATTCTGCCAATGAAATCATTACTCTGATTTGATTTCTGGAAGTGATTTCCACTCACAGTGGACACCAAGGCCGATAAGTCCAGCCAGCAGAAAAACATTCAGCAGCCCCAGAAGGAGAACAACAGCTCCACGAAACTTCCTCTCTGAGCTCCGGGGACCTGAACACAGAAGAGCAGTGAATACAGTCAATGATAGGACAGTAATCAGATAATGATATCATACATACATACATGTCTTCACAGCTCAGTCTGTCCACCCTTCTCTCTGTCCGGACACCCTTACCTGTCTGATTTGGCGAAGGTCTTGGTTTGACAGAATTGTTGCATTCAACATTGATGTAGATTTCGTCCATCACCAACTCTTTACTAAAGGGTCCACTCTGTAACACAGACTGCAGCACATGACACACGTCCTGGTGTTTTCATATTCTCAAGGTTTGCATTTATGAGGAAGTCACAAGTTTCAGAGGTGCTAAAAGTGTATGCTGCTGTCTCTGATCTATTGGCCACAGACCGTTACTGATGAGAACACTGAATGAAAGATTGTGAATATGGAATGAAGCAACAGCCCTGATGAGGACACCACACCAGCACCATCTTTTGTTTTAAATATTCAGTATGATGATAGGTACTTACAATGTGTCTGAGTAACTAGAAATCTGGAGGCCAAATGATATGTGATGAAGGATTATCCTGATCTACAGTCTGATATTCTCTATGAAAAAACAGGGTGGTGTCAGGGTTTTACATTGTCAACTATAATGTTGTCTTTTACTTGTTTTTATGCAGTCTATGTACCCAGTTTTTAACTTTATTTTATTGCCATTATGAAGTGATTTTATTTCCCATCTTATGTTTTGTATTGCCTTCATATTCATCCTTATGCAATGCTATTTTTACTGTTTTTATCATGAAGTGGGTTTTAATCTCCATCACGTTTACATTCATTTTTAAATGTTTATTCTGTATCTTTTTATGTGAAGCACATGATTTTTTTTTAATTGTCAATCACTTTGAGCTGCATTTCTTGTATGAAATGTGCTATACAAATTAAGTTCATTATTATTTAATCAATTTATTTTTCCAAACCAGTGGTCGACACTGTGCATCTTGTTTCAATGATTAAGCAGTAAAAAAGCAGCGGTAATGCATCTGCAGCAGATATGCAGCTGGGGGCGCTGTGGGTACTTTTTGATGAGCCACAGATGTCGTGTGATCTATACCAAAGCAGCAGACAGCTCCAACAGTGAGAGGCAGAAAGAAACATGACTGCTACAATCAGCAGTGAGGAAACACTTTACCAGAGCACACACAGCTTGTTTCAACAATCTTTTTCTAGAACTTGAGGTGTTTAGAGAAATGTTCCTTCTCAAGATAATATTATTTTTATACTCTTTTTGGATATAATGTACATTTTATTTTTATTTTACATTTATTTTTGTTGTCTGTAACAACACAGTGTGGGATCAATAAAGTTTTATCTTATCTTAAGGAAAGACTACTGTTTCCTATGCAGTCGCATTATTACTCCAGTCAAACACTTGCTTTAGCTCCGACTTGCTGGGACTCCAGTCCAATCAGATCGCAGCTCACTAGTAAACAGCCTGTCAGAGCAAATCGAGGACTCTGCCATTTGCAGTTTCCTGCACTTGATGCCTGTTGAATACCCATCAGCCTTCAAAAGTATGAGGTTGTTGTGAAAAGATGGATCAGTTTTAAATGTTGGACCAGGGTTCAGGTCTGAGTGCCACCCAGCACCTACTCTGATGACTGATCACTGAGACCACCACCTCTGGCCTCCCTGTTAGAGAAAAGATAATAGATGAGGGAAAATAAGACAGTCAAGATTACTTTTTAAAAGCATTTAATTCCACTAATGATGACACTAAAAGCCACAACCAATACAGTTTCAGCTACCACCACAACTGACAAACTATATGAAGGTGAATGTTGGAAAAAATGATTTCAATCTTAATGACAGTAAGCACTTTTTTATTTTTTTGAAACACCATGAATTGAATATCTACTATTTTTCACTGTTCCACTGTTCATTTTCACTTTCTTTTATTTCACAATAAAACTTAATTGATTAATTGATTTTAATACATAATGAACCAAAATTGTAATCATGATGTTTAACTATGACTTGATGTTTGGCTGTCACAAAGTTTACACGCACACTGTAAAAGCAAATCAGGTAACAAAAAACAATGACTGGATCTGTTCCTTTTTAAAGCTGCATGATTTATTGTAATGTGCGATCATTGTATAGGAGTTTCTTTGATAACTACCAGATAGATAGTAAAATATTGACAATGTATATCACACAGCTTGAGCCTTGAGTTTGTACTTGCTGGAAGAGAGCATTGATCAGGATACTCATCAATAATCACAGAAATATGAAACGCACACTCTGATTAAACATATAGAACATCCTCAGCCTGATGCAGAGACACACACACACACACACACCTGATCATGAAAAGGCACTCCATAGCAAAGGCCTTCTGTAGAAGCATAGCTGAGTTGGTATAAATATGTATATTTATTGCTAACAAATCTTTTTCTCACAGATCCATCGCAGAGAAACATCGCATGACCGATCGTTCCAGTTTTCTTCAGTTTTCTTGCCAGTTCTGATGTGTGCACAGTCCTCCTCACCCCACTGTGGATCTCCACCGCCATTATCAGGCTGCCCTGCCTCCCAGTACCTTATAGGTCGATGAACGAGGGAGTCATGAGATACAAATCAGAGGTCAGTTCTTCTAAATTGCCACCAAATCCAGAATAAAACCCAAGGTTAGAGTGTTTTCAAGTTCAGGTCAGTTAGTTTCAATTGAAATCTCTAGAAGTTTGGGGAAGTAAAACTTGGGTGTGGACCAGAAAGCCAGTCTCAGATGCACCATGAAATGCTGCTGAGTGTGCTTTAAGCATTTTCCGGTGTGCTGTATGGATTGTGCAACCAAATGTGAAAGCCAACCTCATCTTCATATTCAGAATTTCCATCAAATTTTCCCTATCAGGTTATGTATCAGTCTTACGATATGAAATGATATAAAGTAGACTGGGTCTTATTCAGTTTAAGGTTGCACATCACTT
Organism: Chaetodon trifascialis; assembly: GCF_039877785.1. Lineage (NCBI taxonomy): Eukaryota > Metazoa > Chordata > Actinopteri > Chaetodontiformes > Chaetodontidae > Chaetodon > Chaetodon trifascialis. Next base: position 5,331,498 of record NC_092067.1, on the reverse strand, counting down.
GCATTGGAGTGGCACGAAAATTTCCTCTTTTTATCCAAATGTTGATAGCAGTTGTATCAGATGTCATGTTAAGGTGGCAGATTTGACACATATGTCTTGGTCTTGCCATAAACTACTGGTCTGCCATATTTGATGTACTGTCTAAAGTCATTGCAGTCACTATACAACCTTGTGCAATGATTGCATTATTTGGTGTACCAAATGAGGAAACATGGCCAAGAAGCAACTTAACATCACAGCATTTGTTTCTTTGCTTGCGTGAAGACAAATTTTTACTCAATTGGAAATCAAATATCTCACTGACTGCAGCACAATGGCTGAAAGATCTAATGCTATTTTTATGTTTGGAGAAGATTAAATTTGCAATTAGAGGCTCTGACAAATTTCAGTCAGTCAGTCAGTCAGTCAGTCACAGACACTTAAGCACACTTGGCCCGACATACAGAGCTCTGAAGTCATGTTGTCGCTCATTGAAATCCGCTTCATTTATTTGTGTTTAAATTTTATTCAGGTGTATCTATGTATAGACACCTGTCACTAAATCTTTTTTCTTTCTTATCATTATTTTGGTCCAGTCTGGGTGGTTGGGTGGATGGGTGGGGGGTGTTCTGTGTGTTTAAAAAAGAAAAATATATGTAACCTTGCTGTTAAGTCATTGTCACTACTCTTGGTTTTTCAATAAAAAGATCAAAAAAAAAAAGATATAAAGTGTAATTTTATCCACACTGCACATGTCTAGCACACTACAGTTGCACAAACAACCAACTAGAAACACATTTAAATCTAACCTGAGAGTCAGTGGAGTTCCATCAATCCATTTCCAGGTCCCCTCCATGTCCTTGTCAATCAAACCAATCCAACTCCAAGTTTCGACATTGGTGAAGTTAGAGAGGAATGTCTGTTTCAACACACACACACACACACACACACACACACACACACACACACACACACACACACACACACACACTATATATTATATATAATATAATATTATATTATATTTCCAATTAGTAAAAGAGGAATTACATAAAATTTTGCATAATATTGTAAAAATGCCTGTTGCTATGACTTGATGTTTCCACAGACAGTTTTTACTTGATCCACAAATCTTTTATTGATCAAATACATAAAATATTACATACTGCATTAAAAAAAAAGAGACAGGTTAAAGCAGTCTTTGCGTGGCTGTGAGGTCTGTGGTTGCTATGTGAAAAACACTTTGACACGACACGTGCATGCTGAACCTAAGAATATCAGCACAGGCGCATTCAAAGACCGTGAAGGTTGTGAAGGTGTTGGATACATCGTGTGCAGCATGAGCTGAACATCGTGCTTTTCTAAAATGCGTATTTCAACTTTTTCAAGGTGTTAAAACTGTGCGCGCGCACGCGCACACACACACACACACACACACACACACACACACACACACACACACACACACACTCACAAAATGAACACTCTGTACCTGTTCTTCAGTGCTGTTTATGACAACCAGATGCGCTCCTCTGTTTGTGCAGTCCTGTTCGCTTCTTGTCCATGAATCAGACTCATTGGAGAGGAGATAACAGGAGCTCATGAACTTCCTCCATCCTGCAGGACAAGTTTTCTCTGTAACATACAAGATTAAAGATTTGCCATAGTCAGGTCATGCACATCACAAACATGTGGAATACATAAAAGTGACCAGGAATTCTGCCTGGACTTATGCTCAATTGTGTTGATCCTGGGATACAGTACATTTTTCTAGGCGTCATATTTAGCTTCTGTCATTTCATGTTCTGTCCAAAAGCTCCTATTTTCAATTTGTACAAACTGCTGCTGCATGACCTTAAAGAAAGTCAGTGGCACAAGATCCCAGCCCCTCTTTAGCAGTTACATGACTGTTTCAGAGGTGGTTTTAAGATCTGACTGATCACACTTAAAGCACTTCATCGGGTTGGCTTCTCTTTTGCTGAATTACTGGTTTCCCTGGGAGCTGGAGGGTGGCCGGGGAGGGCTTCCTTAAACAGCTGATTGAGCTTTATTATCAAAGCCTCAGTGCTCTGGAGCTGCCTGTCTCAGGGTTTGCAGTGAGGCTTTCAGATTCAGAAACATCTACTAAACTGATTCTTTGAATTCATTTCCACCCCAGTAAAGGAGCAAACAGAGGTTCCACATATAGTTACTTTACACTGAGTGCCGCATCATCTACTTGTCTCTTCACCAAAATGCCATTAGGTGCTCTTCTACTCTGTTCATGAACAGTAACCGCAGATATGACTCACTCTGTCCGGACAAAGACTCAAGCTTGTTGAGCTCATTAGTCACTTCAGTGAGGCTGGCATTCAGCAGGTCTCTTTCTTCAATGACGGAGGACAGCTTGCTATTACTGGCCTGGAGATGCTCAGTCAGGAATTCCTTCATAATGGAGAAATCTGCAGCTGAATCACGGGCTGAGACATGGCCTGAAATACATCAATGGTGTGACAGATCTCAAATACTATTTCACATTCAAAATGTAACTTTTCACGAACCACAATTTAAACTTCCAGATTCACTTTTAAACAGCAAAAGATTTCTGCATGTGTTGAGCAAGTTTGACTGCAGCATGAAAGCAGTTTTATGTATCATCTCTGGCGAGGCTGTAATGATAGATGGGACAACAGTGCTGTCTATTATTATTGTAGTTTTATGGAAAAACACTGAAACAAATCCATGTAGCTGTCCAAAGCAGAAAAGACATAACAAATAAAACGTGTGCCAGCATTCATACAGCATGCTGGCATCAAGAAAACACAGCAAACTTCTGAATGTGATTTGAGAACTCACAGTGGACACCAAGGCCGATGAGTCCCACCAGCAGGAAAACACTGAGCAGCCCCAGAAAGAGAACAACAGCTCCATGAAACCTCCTCTCTGAGCTCCGGGGACCTGGACACAGAAAAGAGCAGTGATTACAGTAAATGATACAACGGTATCAATGACAGTCTGTCAGCCTAGTCTTACCTCTCTGGTACTGGGATGCCTTTTGGTCAACAGATTTGTCACATTCAATATTTGCATAGATTTCCTCCATCACTCAGAAGTGTGTCAGATATTTGGTGGAGGGTCTGATCTGCAGCAGAAGTTACTCTGAACTGAAATGAGTTCAGTTTTTTTACTTGACCAGGAAGTTACATGTCAAAGATGCTAAAAATAGCCCCTGAGAATCACCTCTATCTCACTTGAAACAGGAACATGAATGAACTTTATGAAGTTTTTCAAGAATATTTGACTCTGCAGGTTCTGAACATTTGTGACACACAATTTTTAGACAGAAATCAACATGTGGATGTTTTTCCTCAGGAAGATTCTTGGCTTTTCATTTGCTGCTCGTAGGAAAAATGTTCATATGGCTAAAATCTTAACCCAGTGTACACATTACTCCATTCTCTGACTTCTGATATTCCTCATTAAACAAAAAAATCATTCGTGGGTCGTGTAGCAGCAGCAGCAGCAGCTGTAAGATAGAAGAAAATGCACCTCAAACAATAAAATGACAAGTGATGAAGCAGTTTTCTCTATTTTATCCTCTATGAATGATGTTTACAGGGAACCACAATCCTGCTTGTTGTTTTTCTTGCTCTTAGTCTGAATGTTCATATTTAATGTTCTGTCTATCTGCAAGAATTTGTTTGCATCTGAGCACAGGAAACAAAAGCTCGTTCCCACACACTGACAGCACTGATAAGGTTGTATCATTTTTCATGATCATCAAAAGAATATTGTAATATTCAAAACAATGTGCAGCTCTCAAATTCACAGCACAGTTCCTGTTCTCACATCAGTATATTCATTTCCTGTTGCTTTCACACTGAGTTTTTATGTGCAAATGCAGTATCTTTACTTGACTGAAGGATGCATTGCCTTCATCTCGATGGTCATAATGGATTACACTGCTTCTCTGATGAACTGTACCTCTCAGTTAGTTTTCAGTACTTTATTGTCAGTAATAAAACAGTACAATAACATCATACAATAACAATATGCTCATTGTGTAAATCCTCATATACAAAAATGCTGCTGTAAAGACAGCTGCCTTTTTTGTACATTTCAGTTATCATTTGTCAAACACGGTGACACCACAGGGCTCCAAACTGAGTCTTATGCCTTTACTGAACAATAACCTGGCAGACATCAGCGAACCTTCTCATACACAAGGGAAGTATACATAAGCAGATGCAGGTGTTTGGCCAGAGTGAGAGTGAGAGGTGAAGGCATAAATATGTAGATCCCAGCTGCACCATGATACACAACACACATACTACATGTGTGACCAGAGAGACAGCAGTCTGACTGGCAGACGAAGTGTTTGGACTGATTTATAGTTAGTTTTTAACTTAAAATACAGTACTGTCATTTTTCATTTTGTATTCGCTGTGAATTGGGCATATAATGGACAGTTGAAAGTGGTGTTTGCATGAGATAAGTTTATTCAGCTGGCAGTTCTTGTGTGGATATGTGGAATTGTGGAATTGAGAAATGACACAAAGAAACACTTTTAGAATCACTCTTCTGTCATACTGATACAGTTCCTTGGATGTCTGACTGTCTTCACTTATGCAGTGATGAAGGGTAAAGCCACTTCGCTGCCAGTGATGCAGAGGATGATGAATTTATTTAATTCAGAGACTTGACATGTATGTTTTGCTTGCAGGACAAATGAAGTGTAGAAAGTATATCACATAAAACAGTATAAAATCAGGTGGTGATTACAGTTCATGTTTTGACAACTGCAACAGTGTTTGAGAAAATGTGCCGAGGAAATGAGAAAAACTGTAAAGCAACATTTTGCTCTAAGACCTTTGTCAGCCATTAAACAAGCAATACAGTGCACATGACATGCAGTATGCATACCAAATTTGATTACAACAGCCAATGACAAAAGTCCTTTCAATCACAGCAACACCTGCATCATTTAAATTAATCATTAATCAAGGTTGAACCTTAATTATATGTAAGTGATGTCTATGAAATATTAGAGTTTTTTGTCACAAATATTTTTCTTTATTTTCATCACTAACTGTAAACACACACACACACACACACGCTGTATTTCCTTCTTTGCTTTAATTTTTCTGTCTACAGTTGATGACCAACCTGATGTGCCCTTGATGTGAAAGCTCAACTCAGTATCTGCATACATAAGCTTCTTCACATTTCTAGAAGTCACTTCATCATCCAAGCTCGTTAGGTGTTACAGGTGGAGAGTTTGTAGCCCATGCAAGCCAATTTGTTGGTCATCTCCATGAAACCTGGGGTGGATGTGAGGCCGCTCGCTGGAATCCAATCATTAATTCACAAACACAGATGGATGGAAACGAGATTCTCACATTCATGCCAAATAGTCTGCAGTCCTCATTAAAACACAGAGGGTGCACAATGTTATAGTTTAGTAGAGTCAAGTAGCAGCACAGCAGTGTCTAATGTGAGCAATGATAATAGGATCAGACTTTGAGAGCAGCAGTAAGATGATTAATGTCTGCATAAAATGAATGATCCTGGTTACACACTCACCTGTCAGCAGGTGTAGAGGTTGCAGTAATTGAGGCCACCATCAAAAAGACTGGAGAAACTGAGAGAAACGGACTGACCCTGGTGAAAACATTAAAAAACATGTGAATAAAACATTTTTTATTCTGTTAGCATTCAGACTCCACAACTGATTTTATTAGTGATCAGCAACTCATTATGAGTGCTGTGAAAATGAGAAATAATTCCAGGCTGCATGTTGTAACTCCACATTTAAGCCAAGGATTTGCATCAGTAACTTAAAGAAAATAGTACTTGAATAAAAAGACATTTTCAGCTTTTAGACAGTGAGCCCACATAACATGGAAGCACACACATTTAATGTCAATGAACGCCATGAAAACACCAACAGTGAATTCACTCGACTAACAAGCATGAGGCAACCTTCAGGCCTTATCCCAAATATTAAGGGCCCTTCTGAGGACCTGGTGTTATTTTCAACAGTGACAAAGATTTGGACAAAACCCCAAAAATATTACAGTCATATTTCTATCAACTCAGGAATATAATATTAGGAATAGATTTTCTATATAGGACAGCTCTGTTGTACAACCTGACAGACTCACACACTGTATGTTTTGGGCTTTTCACAGGATTTGTTGACAGTAAGACAAAGTAAAATAAGCATCATCATTAAGCATGTATAGTTGTCAGTTATTTCTTAACTGCAGTAATGCCATTCATGACGTATAACATTTTATATTTTTGTATGTCCTGTTGTATTTCCTTCTTTTTCTCCTTGAATAATGAAACTTATAGTTATCAACTGAGCATCACTGATACTTACAGACACACAGCAGCCACTGCTCAGTACAGTGGGACTTAGTGTGAAGGTTATATTCTCAGCCTGAAGGCCGTCTGGGGATGAGTGGTTAGCTTTGATCATTACAGAGGCTCACTATTCACAAATTCACTATGAAATATTTCAAGCGTTCATTATATCTTACATCCTGCATTCCTGACTTCAATCCTCTTTTAACTCACATTCAGATACACTCAGTGAGCTGGACATACCAGAGTGAATGGCAGAAAGCATGGTAAGAAACAGGCATGGCAGATAAAGAGCCAAACTCTCCTGCCATGAGAGCAGAGGCCAGCAGCAGAGTCCTCATGGTCAGCATGAAGCAGGCTTCTTCCTCCTGGAGAGCAGTATTGGTGAGAGTGTGCTGGCTATTCACTCAGCTCAGTGTGAACCGCTGCTGATGAATTGGACTCCAGACCTGCATCTTTATACAGGCTTGTCATGAAGGCCAGTAAAGATGCTTGACATTGATCTGGTAAAGGTATGACTGCTCAGTCTTGTACTGATTGTCTGTGGTCTTGTGGTGTCTTCACACAATAAAATGCCATTTATTTTCCACTGTGGATCAGGCCAATCATCACTTGGCTCATTTGTTAACATTTTCTGTCTGCAAACAGGGAATCACTGACTATTATTTGATGAAAGGCAAATATGCATAAAGTGATAATAATAATCTGCCTCTGAATTACATTTGAACAACGCTTGATCAAATAGGTCGCGCCAATGAGAGGAACTGTCTTACATGAGGTCTTATATAAAGAGATGTTTGCTCCTCTTGTCTCTAGTCTGGCCTCCTGAATCTGTCGTGTCATGCAAACATCCAGGTCAAAAAAGAACAAACTGGTCATCTGACTTGGAAATCACCAGCTGACATGTTACAATGAAAATGAAGAACAAAATGATTTTGTGCGCATCAGCAGGGCCATACATGCCACTGAGACCAGCGAGGTCATGTCCTGAGTCTTTTTTTTTTTTCCTGGAAACTGCAATCTGCAAATAAAAAATGTTTAAATGTTTTTCAGCTGATAGACTGACCTTCTCAGTTGATTTGAATTTGACCTATTTTTGACCAGAAAATGAAGAAAAATTTAATGTTTTTATTCCTGCAAAAGCAGGAGGCTTTGAAATAGTACTCATACCCTCCTGTTGAGAAACAAAGGCTTTATGTTATGGCCCGTAATTTCCTGATAATGTCTTTCAAGAAACTGCCTGTGAAACAACTAAATCCGCTGTTAAGAATTTAGTTAGAGAATTTAGACAAGAGATGGGGGCACTGCATATGGAGTTGTGGGGTCACAGTGTGTCACTTTCACTATTTACTTATTTATTTGAGTCATGCATGATATTTTTTGTGTTCTGGAGCACCTGCCCCTTTGCCCCTTGATGCCCAAAGTGATTTTTTTTGTAAGTGTGAGTGTGTGTGTGTGTGTGTGTGTGTGTGTGTGTGTGTGTGTGTGTGTGTGTGTGTGTGTGTGAAAGTCTGTCTGCGTGGCCCAAAATAATAAGAAATAAAACAAAATAACAACAATTTAGATCTACCTTGGTCGGTCACATGATCCACAATGTCACTCTGCCATCACTGCCCTGACATGTCCAGATGTGCCCTGCTGCTAATCGCTAAGCTGCTGGAGATGGCCACTACTAGTCTAGCGTGAGACATTTTCAATGTTAGTTATCTTTGCATCATGATCACATAACACTTGTTTAATCAGCTACTATCTCTCCCATGCCCTTTTTAGTGTCTACATCTCAGATCAATACAGCCAACCTCCAGCAATATCAGCAACAGTAGCCTCCTCACCAACCCCCTCAACAGAAGCTGTGCAATGTACCCCATCAGGTAACAGGTAACAGAGACTAATTTTGCTTTGCACTGGCCTCTAACAAACATATGAGGTGTGGACAATGATATGGTATGTTGTGATTCCATGTTACATTCTTTATGAATATGGGTTGCTACCATTCAACCGGTTATATTGCAAGGTATGTTTCTGTATGGTGTTTCAAATTCGTGCTCCATGTGCCCCCTTTAAATTTGAGCACCTGCTCCTCCAAAGGTCTCTGCATGGCCCTGCCCAGGCCTATCAATAATGGTTGTTAAATAAGTGGCTGGGGCCCCCTTGGTGGCTGGGGGCTACAAGCAACTGCCTGGCTTGCCTGTCCGCAAGCCCCGCCCCTGCATATTGAAACACAAACAGCATCTCATGCTAGTTGGACTAAGATATAACTTAATGCGTCATGTTATTGATAGGAATAGGCTGAATACATATGAGACATCATTAATAAAAAGATCAACCTTACCCTTTATATGACATGCTCTTCCCACATGTTGAGTTAGTCACCTTTGATTTCTAAATCAACCAACCAACCATGGCCAAGATGAGTGTCAGAGCTCTGACACAAATGAGAAGAGTGAGTCTGTCTCATGAGCTCTGCCTACCCTCTCTGCTGGGTAATTGTGATTTTTCCCAGATTGTCACCACAGACACCCAGTTTGTAAAACTGCAAATACAGGGGCTTTCATCAGTGGGCCATAGATTCAATCACAATAGCAGGGCCACTGCAAGTCAAGTCAAGCAAATTCAGAGCTGCTTGAATTGACCATGCTTGAGGCTACTTCCTCAGACTTTGGTCTGTTTTTGAGGCAAGCCGCAGGTCATCTCACACAAGCTTTCTTTGAGGCTGTCGAGCATTGGAATTTCCCCTATTACCCCCCTGCTCTTTAAAAATGAATAGGTGTAAAGCTTAGTTATAATTGATAATGCATATAAAGTCAGGTATAAAGGCTGCATGGAAATGAGTAGCATTGCATCTTTCATGCAAATCTGCAATCACAGTTCTTCTGCCACCATGTCTATGATGAATATTACAATTAGCATTTATTATACATGAAAAAATGGAATTTGTTAAATAAGCTTATTTAGAAGAGACTATAGGATTTTCCCATTCTGAGGAGCCAAGCACTGAAGGTTGCATCTCTGTTTGGGACGACCCACTACTGAGAGCAGCTCTAACAATGACCCAGGTCCACTCAAGACCAAGCGTGGTAATGAACACATCAGTGTTCCGTCTTGATGTATTTTGAATTGGACAGCCTGCTTTGAGTAGCAGTATCATCATCATCATCACTCCATCTGACAACAGACGTCTCACCAAAGAGATGCAGGTGTTCAATACTTTAGTATGACCCTCGAAGGATGTTCTAAAAATTGAAATGGCCCTTGATAGGAAAAAGGTTCCCCACCCCTGCTGTACCAGGAGCTGAATTTCCATAACCGGAGGCTCCTGCTCCAACATGTACTCACCCCAGGTGATCAAATACCAATGCTGCTTTTTCACGCTCCTCAGCATGTCATACAGATGCACAAGGTTCCCTTTAGTGTCCGTGTGTGACGCACAAAGCCTTCCTACCAGAGAGCTTTTATAGCACGTGGCAACATTGTGAAACCCTCACTGTTTGGTTAGGTTTAGGCACCAAAACAACTTTGGTTTAAGGAAAGATCAGTTTAGGGAAAGTCTTTCTGACACGTGGTTGATGTGAAACTGTTGCAGTTTTTTATTAGGTTTAGACCAGAACTGCTTGATTAAAAAAATGTTGACTTTTGCTTTCACTTTTGAACTCTTCGTTCTTGCGTTAATTCACACAACCTTCACTTTTGGTGAAGGTTGTTAAAGAATGTGACAAAGTGTCACTATTGGATGACCTGGGAATGAGACCGGGCTCCAACATTCTCTTTTTGTGCTCCAAGCTTGCAGGGGCGGCTTAAAGATCCTTTGAACCAAACAGGACTAAACCAAAACCAAATATTATGACATGCACACTACAAAACAGAAAAAAGAAAAAAACTGGCAAATGAAATTCTCAGCAAGTCCAAGGACACCGTTTGACGAAAGTGACACAAATATACACAGATCAGCCATGACAGCGTGTCTGTGGTATCAGGCACCGGGATTTTGGCAGTGGATCTTTGAGTCCTGTGGGTTGAGGGATCGATTGGACTCCTTCCAGTGCATCGCACTGATTCTTGATTGGACTGGGATCTGTAGAGAATGTCTTGGGCTTTTTTTGTATTCCTCAAGCTTTTTCTGAGGTGTGATGGGGACCATTGTCCTGCTAGGGGACACCAGTACCATAAGGGAGTACCATTGCCATGAGGGTCTGTGCTTAGTCTGATAAAATGTTTAGAAGTGTGGTGTGGGTAAAAGTAAAGTTTCCAACATAACATTGCATTGTGCAGGATGATCAATGTTATTTTAATGTTGTGGCTGATCGGTGTCAGATCACTCTACGACTGGTTTACAGATGAGGTGACAAACAGCAGCACAGCAGAACTAAAGGATAGGCAGAGCTCTGACATTTACCTTGGCCTTGGTTGAGTGAGACCAGCATTTGAAGGGTACAGTTGATCTTTTTATTAATGATGTCTCATCTGTATTCAGCCTGTTTCTATCAATAACACAATGTGTTAAAATTATATCTTAGTCCAACTAGTATTCAAAGCTGTTTGTTCATATACATTCTACTGTGTTCCCTCTCTTCACTTAAAGGGCAACAGAGACCTCATCTATTTGTACAGTAGTTCACAAACTTTTGTTGGTCATGCCCATTTAGAAGGTGGAAAAATATCATGCATGACTGAAATAAATAAATAAATAGTGAAAGTGACACACATTTCAATGGAGAAGTTCCTCTGAAAACAACTACAAATTGAGCACAATAAACTCAACTCTAGTTAAATTCTTAAGAGCAGATTTAGTTGTTTCACAGGCAGTTTCTTGAAAGAAATTATCAGGAAAATCAAAACATTTTTTTTTATTGCAGATTGCAGTTTCCCAGAAAAAAGACTCAGGACATGACCTCGCTGGTCTCAGTGGCATGTATGGCCCTGCTGGCAAAGGGGCAGGTGCTCCAGCATACAAAAAATATCATGCATGACTCAAATAAAAAAGTAAATAGTGAAAGTGACACACTGTGACCCCACATCTCCATATGCAGTGCCCCCATCTCTTGTCATTGAGCTCTGCCTCAGGTTGTGTTTGGTTATTGTGCTCAAATAAACTCAACTCTAACTAAATTCTTAACAGCGGATTTAGTTGTTTCACAGGCAGTTTCTTGAAAGACATTATCAGGAAATTACGGGCCATAACATAAAGCCTTTGTTTCTCAACAGGAGGGTATGAGTACTATTTCAAAGCCTCCTGCTTTTGCAGGAATAAAAACACTAAATTTTTCTTCATTTTCTGGTCAAAAATAGGTCAAATTCAAATCAACTGAGAAGGTCAGTCTATCAGCTGAAAAACATTTAAACATTTTTTATTTGCAGATTGCAGTTTCCAGGAAAAAAAAAAAGACTCAGGACATGACCTCGCTGGTCTCAGTGGCATGTATGGCCCTGCTGATGCGCACAAAATCATTTTGTTCTTCATTTTCATTGTAACATGTCAGCTGGTGATTTCCAAGTCAGGTGACCAGTTTGTCCTTTTTTAACCTGGATGTTTGCATGACACGACAGATTCAGGAGGCCAGACTAGAGACAAGAGGAGCAAACATCTCTTTATATAAGACCTCATGTAAGACAGTTTCTCTCATTGGCGCGACCTATTTGATCAAGCGTTGTTCAAATGTAATTCAGAGGCAGATTATTATTATCACTTTATGCATATTTGCCTTTCATCAAATAATAGTCAGTGATTCCCTGTTTGCAAACAGAAAATGTTAACAAATGAGCCAAGTGATTGGCCTGATCCACAGTGGAAAATAAATGGCATTTTATTGTGTGAAGACACCACAAGACCACAGACAATCAGTACAAGACTGAGCAGTCATACCTTTACCAGATCAATGTCAAGCATCTTTACTGGCCTTCATGACAAGCCTGTATAAAGATGCAGGTCTGGAGTCCAATTCATCAGCAGCGGTTCACACTGAGCTGAGTGAATAGCCAGCACACTCTCACCAATACTGCTCTTCAGGAGGAAGAAGCCTGCTTCATGCTGACCATGAGGACTATGCTGCTGGCCTCTGCTCTCATGGCAGGAGTGTTTGGCTCTTTATCTGCCGTGCCTGTTTCTTACCATGCTTTCTGCCATTCACTCTGGTATGTCCAGCTCACTGAGTGTATCTGAATGTGAGTTTAAAGAGGATTGAAGTCAGGAATGCAGGATGTAAGATATAATGAACGCTTGAAATATTTCATAGTGAATTATTGATTCTAAAATGAAAGTGTCTAACTACTTTGTGTGTGCCACTATTTACTTCTAGGCTCTTTGCAACACCTTATTCTGAAATCAGCACCAAACTAGTGCAGCAGATTGAAGCCTTCAGCCCTCGGAGGGGCTGTGATGAATGTCAGTATACGGTAAGAAGCAGTCTTGTGTTAAATGGACAGTAAATGCTGTTATAGTTGTGTGGAATGTAAATAAATGTGCTCCAAAGAATAAAAAAAGTTTCTACCAACAGCATAATATAAATCATACATTTAGTCTAATTGATATATATAAATGTTGTTGTCTGTTCCAGCTTGTGTCAGCCACCTCTGTAATGATCAAAGCTAACCACTCAACCACAGACGGCCTTCAGGCTGAGAATATAGTCCCACTGTACTGAGCAGTGGCTGCCGTGTGTCTGTAAGTATCAGTGATGATCAGTTGATAACCATGAGTTTCATTATTCAAGGAGAAAAGGAAGGAAATGAGCAGCAGAGCAGAACTACGACGTGGGCAACCTTGAACTGCTGGCGGTCAAGTTGGCCCTGGAAGAGTGGAGGCACTTGCTGGAGGGAGCGGAGCAGCCATTCGTGGACTGGACGGATCACAAGAACTTGGCCTACATCAAGGCAGCCAAGCGCCTCAACTCCCGCCAGGCCTGCTGGGCTCTATTTTTTAGCCGGTTCAACTTCTCTTTGACTTACAGACCGGGGTCCCGTAACACTAAGCCTGATGCCTTGTCCAGGCAGTTTTCATCCTCCGACGCCACTACAGAGCCTGAGAGCATCCTTCCCCAGGACCGGATCATTGCCTCCCTCTCTTGGTAGATCGAGGGGGTGATTAGAGAGGCTCAGCTGCAACATTCGGACCCAGGTAATGGTCCCCATAACAAGCTGTTTGTTCCGCACATTCCCAGGTGCTGCAGTGGACCCATGACCATCACCTTTTTTATTTTTTTATTTAACCTTTATTTAACTAGGCAAAAGACTCATTGAGATCGAGATCTTTTTTACAAGGGGGATCTGGCCAAGAGGTCAGCAGCACACATCACAAGAAATAACAGACAGGCAATAAACAATATGATAGAGCAGCCAATAACTAAGGTCAAAGGTTGACAATTAAAGTGCAGCAGTGGAAGTCACAATAACAATTTTAAAAACACAATCACTGTTCCAAGGTCTCACAATGTCTGTCAGCCAAGAGAGAGTGAAAGTTCTCCAATGGAATTAGCTCTGACATTTTTAAATCAGACTGGAGGGTATTCCATGCTAATGGGGCAGCAAATCTGAAAGCTCTTTTCCCCTGTTCAGTCCTGACACGGGGGACAATCAGGTGAATGATATCACCAGAGCGTAAGGCGTAGTGGCTTTTAGTTCTTTGCAGAAGTGTACACAAGTACGTTGGAACTAGGCCAAGAAGAGCTTTATAAATGAGAGTCAACCAGTGTATGTACCGGGGGACACTCAGAGATGGCCATCCAGACTTGGCATAGAGTTCACAGTGATGGGTGAGTCTGCTACAGCCAGAGACAAATCTCAGCGCACAGTGATAGACGGTGTTCAAGGACTGTGGACATTTAGCTGAAGCTGTCATGTACAGAACATCACCATAATCAAGCAGAGGTAAAAAAAAAAAGTTGCAGAAACAAGATATTTGCGAGCTCGGAGAGAGAAGCAGGATCTGTTTCTATAATAGAAACATATTTAATCCTCAGCTTGGTGACCAAACTAACAATATGCACTTTGAATCAAAGCTCATAATCAATAAGAAAACCCAAGTACTTGTAATTTGAGACAAGTTCAATGGGAACACCTCGTGAGGTTAAGATTGAGGGGATGTTCCTTGGTAATTCACCAGATCTAGAAAACACCATCAGTTTGGTTTTTTGTGCATTTAAAACTAATTTAAGATTTTGCAATCGAGATTGAACAACATTAAAAACAGATTGTAAAAACTCAAGAGCCTGCACAATTGAGGGTGACCAACAATAGATGACAGTGTCATCTGCATAAAAATGGTAAGAGGCATTTTACAGGTTATCACATATTTTGTTTATATAAATAGAAAATAAAATAGGCCCCAAGACTGAACCTTGGGGCACACCTTTGGAGACCTCAGAAAATGACGAGGTGGAACCAGCCATCTGAACACACTGGGTTCTATCAGACAAATAACTGGCAAACCACAAGGCTGTATTTTTAGACAGGCCAATCTGATATAGCATGTTTATCAGTAAACCGTGATCTACTGTGTCAAATGCCTTTGACAAATCAATAAAAAGTACAACACAGTATTTCTTGCAGTCCAAAGCATAGTTAAAATCATTCAGAACCTTAAGAGTGGCTGCGACTGAGCTGATCACTGACCAGTTGTTCGAACACTTTAGAGAGTACACAAAGTTTGGATATCGGACGGTAACTATTTACATCCGAAGGTTCCCCTCCTTTTAATAAGGTAAGAACAAAGCTGACTTCCAGATTTTTGGAATTTTACTAGTGGTAAAGCTCAAATTAAAAATGTGTGAAAGAGGCTCAGCAATGAAATCTGAAGACAATTTGAGAAAGAACGGGTCCAGTTTGTCGGGACCCAATGCTTTTTTAGCGTCCAGTTTGGACAAAACTCTCTGCACATCAGAGGCAGACACATGAGTAAAATAAAAATAATTTGCATACATGAATTTTTCATCAAAAAATTTGGGAGTTCAGTTGTTGATCCAAGACCAGAACTCTTCACAACTTTCCAAAATTTCTTGGGGTCGTTTTTGGTTGTTTCAGAGAGGTAAAACTCTGACTTGGCCTTCTTAATAAAGGATGTACATTTATTGCAAAGCTGCCTGAAGGAGAGCCAGTCGGCCTCATTTTTAGTTTTTCTTGCCTTGACCCAGGCAGCATCTCTTGTCTTAAGCAAATAACCAATTTCTGGACAGAACCAGGGGTTATTTCGTCCCTTAACCCGAAATTTACGTAGGGGTGCATGTTTATCAATTAATCTCAGAAATTTATCATGGAAGTATTTCCAAGCAACGTCATCAAAGAGCGAAACTCTACTCCAATCAAAAACTGACAAATCATGGAAAAAGCTTGCTCATAAAAGTGTTTAAAATCTCTTTTCAGCAGAAGCTGTGGCTTAGTTTTTGGGAGCTTGGCATTTCTCACAGTAGCAATGGCACAGTGGTCACTTAAATCATTCGCAAAAATACGTACTCCAGTGTAGTTGTGGGGAACATTAGTTATGATTAAATCAATTAATGATGATCTGGTAGGCTGTTTTGCATTAGGGCAGGTTGGACTATGAATTAGCTGGGCAAGATTAAATGAGTCACAAACAGATTTCAAGCTATTTGATGCGGATGTCAGCCAATCAAGGTTTAGATCTCCAACCAAAACAAGTTCACTCATGTTAAACCTGGAAATAATATCTGACAGTGACGAAAGGGCTTCATTACATGCTGAGGGTGGTCTATAGCAACCCATAACTGTTATAGACTGATCCTGTGCAAAATCAAGTTTTAGGGCAAGAAGCTCAAATTGCTTGCTCAAGGACACAGAGGATAGCATAGACACGTGGTACCTATTTTTATACCCCCGCCTTTTCTGGGATGATCAGCGGATGACACGATAGCCTTTTATTAAAATGTCATTGTCTGAAATTGATTTTGTCAGCCAGGTTTCAGACAGGACAAGAATGTCAGTGTCAGTTGACTGAATCCAAATTTTTTACAAAGTCTAATTTTGGGAGCAAACTTCGTATGTTTAGATGGAGAATGCCAAGGCCACATCTGGCACTGAAGTCATCAGGGGTAGCAATACAATTCAGAGTGGAGCCTGGGTTAGGCTGAACATTGCCAGACAGAAGTAGCAAAAGCAGAATGAAACATTTTCTCTTAAGATCACGGAATGATGCAGAGTCACCCTTATTTGACATGGCAAGGTCAATAAATGATGCTTCTAGGAGAAAAAAATAGTTTTTCAAGACAAGATTACACATCGAACGAAGCAATTTAAGATCATTTAAAACTGACCCACAAGAGGACATTGACAAATATTCAGTCAGCTCAGCAGGAGCAGAGGAACAGGTAATAGTCATCGCCTTAGGAAGGCACAGAGGTGGGCAGGACCCCTTAGCGGGTACATTACGATAGATTACAGTTCCATGGGACCAGAGAACGAGAAATAGGGACAGTGCAAGTAATAATTTCATTGTTAATGACGAGATAGTCTCTAGACGAGATAGTCATGCAGTTAAAGATGCTCGTAGTATTAGGAGTGGACAGCAGAGAGGTGAGATGCAGAGTCACCTGTGGAATCATCTGCGGGGGTACGCTGAGTAGAGTGGTCTGCAGCAGGACCGCTGTGCTCTCCCACGATGCGGGCTATCAGCGGCTGACAGTAAGCAGCTAGCTTACCAGGCAGCCACCAGATGCCAACTCTCCGGGCAACCGCTAGCGGCTAATTCACCAGCTAACAGCCAGCAATCCAGGGTGTTGGAAGAGGGATCCCGGTGTAGCCACAGGACCCGGCAGCTAACAGGCCAATCAACAGCTTTAGTTTCGGCATCCAGTGGAGAGTGGACACACAGCTGAAGGATCCAAGAGGAAGACAGGAGCGAGCAGCAACAGATGGACACCCTGGAGCCGGTATCTGCTTCCAGTACCACGACAATGTCCACGTGTCCTATCCTCTGTGTCCTTGAGCAGCCGCGACTCACTCGCGTAGGACACAGAGATGCAGCAGCCTGAGCAGTCGAGACACTTTGTCAACCAAGCAGACGTGCTGGTAGGGATTTCCAGCACGACAGCAGTGTAAACTCAGCAGGGCTTCACAGGTGGACCAAAAGGTAAGAAGCCGGTGGGCAGGCAGTACTTTGTTGATGATTAATTTCCTCACAGATTAGCTCGAATTAGTGTTCACATGGAGATGAGTCCAGTTAGAAACAATTAAAATAAGAATAAGAAATATCACACTCGGCGAAAGTTAGTAAAAGTTCGTTAAAACGCCGTCAAAAGCCTTTCCTGCCATCCTGGAGCTAACTGCACCATCTCCTTGCTTCTTTGCCACTTTTGGTGGCCTACATTGGAGGCCGACGCACGGGAGTATGTGGCTGCTTGTTCCACCTGTGCACGCGGCAAAGCTTCACACAAGGTGCCGGTGGTCTCCTCCTTCCTCTCCCCATCCCTAACAGACCCTGGTCCCACATTGCGGTGGATTCTGTCACCGGCCTGCCACCCTCCCGAGGTAACTCCACCATACTCACTGTGGTTGACCGCTTTTCCAAGGTTGCACACTTCATTGCTCTCCCTAAGCTTCCCTCTGCTCTAGACACCGCTGAAATTCTGGTCACCTATGTGTTCCGGCTGCACGGTATCCCGGCTGACATTGTGTCGGACTGTGGACCTCAGTTCTCCTCCCAGGTCTGGAAAGCATTTGCCAAGGCATTAGGAGCGACTGTCAGCCTCACCTCCGGCTTCCACCCCCATTCGAATGGGCAAACGGAGAGGGCCAACCAGGACCTGGAAACGCCCTTAAGGTGCATCTGCGCCAATAACCCTGCATACTGGAGCTCTCTTCTTCCCTGGGTGGAGTACGCCCACAACTCCCTCACCTCGTCAGCCAGTGGGCTTTCTCCATTCGAGGCCTCCTTGGGCTACCAACCTCCCCTTTTTCCTACACAGGAGGCTGAGATTGCTGTTCCCACTGTGGCCGGCCACATTAAAAGGGTCAAGGGGTTTTGAAGCAATGTGCTGCAGATCGCCAGATCTCACTATTTAGTGGCAGACTGCCTAACAGTCTGACCACGACATCAGGCCTGCCCTAGGAGAAAACGGCATGTGTACTTCTACCAGAGCCTGATAGTGGGTGGATAACCTGTGCGTAATTTTACGCACTGTTTGAAGCTGCACGTCAATCCGGCGCTGTTGGCACAAGGGGTGGGACAGGGCAGGATACCCCTGACAGGTGGATTTGGACACATCTTGAATAAATTAAATCCATTGCGCCTGCCGCTTTCCACTTGTGCTTGAGATCAGAGTAAAATAGAGCCCAAGATGTGTTAAAATATGTAAACAACATTATACAATAATATACACAACAGTTTAACACATAATAATGTAGAACAACAATAATGCTGTAATTACCTGTTGTATAGATAAAAGAATGTGAATATACAATACATGCTTGAATGTGTAACGTAATTATATATTTTTAAAAATTTCTTTAATGTTTCTCAGGTTTCAACAAGTGCGTAATTTGCACAGGGTATACGGGGGTTATGACCCCCGCAAAAATCAGTTCCAGCCAATATAACCCCCCCAGTATAATCACATCATTCCAATTTAATAAAAATATGCATTATATTGCATGAATATCTTGTTGACTTTCTTTATTAAAATCATTTGCCAGCAAAACAGTAGCATGTTTAATTATCTGGTAATGTAACCCCCCCTTCCCCCCGCCGAATACTTGGTGTTACCCAACCCGCTTTCTCTACCTGATGTTCACTATTTGCTAGTGATGTTCAATACCACCAATTTCCTTTCCGATCTAATACTGAGTAGAATTCAGGTTGGTATCGGCGATACCGATCCAATACCGATACTTTATGCAAATACACCTAATGTGTCTGTATCTGTATCTTGTGAGTGCTGTTGCTCTAGGGGAATCATCTTCAAACAATATAAAATCACAGGGCAAACAAATGATGGGGCTATTCTGCACTTAATGCTTAATCATATTTAGATTCAACTGTGTATGTAGTCTCTCCAAATAGCCTACAATAAGGGGATACAAACACTTGCTGTTTTACAATACTGGGTGACTCAAATTGAAATTGCCAGTAAAATATTTAATTAAATAAATAAATGCCACAATAATTGCACAAGTTTGTCAATACCTACATTTTAAAATGTTCATTGACAAATTAGACTGTTTGTGAATATTAACAGATATATTTTTCAGATAAAATGTTATTTTTTTAATCTTTTCTGGTATATATTTTTCTAAGTTTACCATGGCTGTTTTGTTGCAATTGCTTTGCATAATTTAATGACATCTAGTCTATGTAATTCACTTTAAATGCTCAATTCTTTAGGAAATCTTACCTGAATAAGTCAAAGCTTTTTTGCGTATGTGAGATTATCTCAGTGATAAACATATTATTACTCCATGCTGAACTCATGCAGTTATTTGTTGAAGCATGTATTTATTTCGTTACTTATTTCATAACCATATTTATTATTTTGAACAACTCCAACAGCAACAGTGCTTAGCGCCGCTTAAAGCTCCACATTTTCTCCCTCTGTACCTGGATAGTGCCTGCCTGCAGCACCGAAGGACTCCGCCAGAGACGTCTGTCTTGCCCTAGCAGCAGCACCTGACACTAGGCTCTCCTCCTCTGTCCGCCTCACCAGAAATGCCTCGTATTCTGTGTTGTGGTTTAACCTGAGGTGTTTCACAAGGTTTGCTGTGTTGTCACAACTCCTTACTGTTTTTCAACAGATATCGCAAACTGCGTCTAGTGGAGCTGAAATAACTTCACACATAACTGCGTGTCCGCTGAGCCATAGTGTCTACAACCTGAGACGTACTGACTGACTGACTGACTGAGCAGTGTGCCGCTGCGCTTCCCCATTACGCACTTACCCAGGCGGAAGAAAGAGTAGTTCCCACCAATCGCGTGTCATTTAGACAAAATCTCAATAGTTTAGTTCCTTTCCACCGTGTTCCTGTTAATGATATACATTACCTCAAATGACTGAAGTATCAAAAGTATCGATATTTTGATTTGAGAATCGATTTTAGAGCATACAGATCTGGTATCGTAGGTATCGATATTTCACATCACTACTATTTGCTGTATGTTAGGCATGGATGGAGACAGCAGAACTGCGGAAACACGAAAAGAGCACGAAAAGGCGGATAGACAACAATTTTTCATTGTTGGTCGACACCAATCCCTAATAAAAAAAAGAAAAAATCCTGACCAAAAAATTCCCGCATTGTTAAGTTTGGTGATGATTTGTGACTGGAGTTGGCAAGCTAGTTGTTCGATTGCAAGTGTCCTGTGAGGTAAAGCCAGAGGGTGTCAGGGATGTACTGTGTAGGACCAATGTCAGTTTTGCTGACTTTGCTCCAGTACACAGTGTTGGGTAGCGGCGTTACTAGTTTACATTTCTCGGTTGAGTGATCGTAACGTCGCTGTTTTCCGCATCAAATATCTTGTCAGTAGTGAAGCTATTTTACTGATCAAATAACGCGATAGCCTACACAGAAGCTACATTTCCCAGGCATTTCTAAATTTTAAATCCAGCGGAGTTTTTGCTGCGGTCTGAAGTGGTAACCATGGTGATGACGGACGCTCCTTCAAGTGACACAACGTACCATTCCTGCTGCAGCAGGGCGGCTGGGGAGCACGCAGCGGGTGACAGTGACAGAAGGGGAGAGAAGTGTAGAGCGACTTCATCTCGTGAATTTTGACAAGCTTTGGGAAATACCTGAATGTATTTCCTTAAATTCTGTTTTGACGTCACTTGTCATTTTTAACCGGACTGTTACCATTTGAACATTAACTAACCTTAACTAACCTTATATATATATATATATATATATATATATATATATATATATATATATATATATATATATATATATATATATATATATATCAGGTTCAAGAATGTGATTGCCGAACAGGTAACCAAAGAGAAGGAGGTGACAGAGAAGGTGCAGCAGTTGAGCAAGAGAGAGGAGGAGGTGACGGAGGAAGTGCAGGCGATGGAGGATCAGGTGACCACAGAGAGGGAGAGAGAGCACAGAGAAAGGCACAGATGACCAGGTAACAGACCTTAAAAAAGGAAATTGTGCATGCAAACACACTGTCAGAACACTGAACTGATATTTGGTTCATGTGGTTTCCTCACAGAGGGACACATGGTGAGGGCAGCAGTCAGGCAAATGAGCAGGTGAGAATGCAAGGAAAGTTAATTTAACTGTGAGTGGTGTTATTGATATTTACAATACATTCATTTAATAGATTGTTTTTTCAGAGACTGACAAGTCTTCTTGTCATGTTCACCACAGGGACTTGAGCCCCATGTTAGGGACCAGTCGAACACCCACAACAGGGACAGAGAAGGATTTAATGTTACAGACATCATGACCTGCACAAAGCCTGCGCAACCTGATCCAAAGTTTATAGAAGTGCAGAAGCGAGCTAAATGTGTGTTGACTTTTCAACAAAAATGGTCCACAACTTTTCTTTGGTTGCATTACAGTGCCACTTTACAAGGGGTCATATGTTTTCATTGTGCCAAAGTTTCTTTGAATCAGTCAACATTTGCAAACAAGTGTGACCCTGCCTTTGTGAGTGTAGGCTTTAGAAATCGGAAAAAGGCTATCCAGAGGTTCTCAGAACATGCTAAATGTCAGTTGCATATCCATGCCATGAACATCTATGCTCAAAAAGGGAACACTGTAGCTTCACAGCTTTCTTCAGCTGTTGCCAGACAACAGGAGGAAGCAAGGAATGGATTGTCAAAGATTGTAGGCTCCATCAAATACTTAGCTCGGCAAGGTTTAGCTCTACGAGGTCATATGGAAGAGAAAGGTAATCTACTGTATCTCAACATCTTAAAGAAAAGGCAGAAGACGACCCTGCTTTTCAGAAGTGGTTAGAGACGCACAAGCAGGATTACACAAGTCCTCTCATTCAGAATGAAACGCTAGGCATACTGAGTAATGACATTATAAGAGGAATAGCTGACACTATTCGATGCCTCCCAGTCACACAGTTTGCCTTTATTGTTAATGGGACACAAGACATATCAGGTCAAGACCATCAATCTGTATGTCTTCGTTATGTGGATCATGACTCAAATCCTCACGAGGAATTCATTGGGATGTATTCAGTGACATTCAGTCACAAAAGGCATGTGCAGCTTCTACAGTTGTGCGAAATGCGCTTGACTGGGTTCATCATTTAGGAGTTTTGTGTGGACAGTCTGGCAAATTCAAACAGATGTTTCATCAGATAGCGATATCTGACCATGGAACCCCAAGTGCCCTGAAACCACTGTGTGAAACAAGGTGGACCGTTAGACACGGTGCCATCCATTCCATTTTAACACAGTATGACTCTATCCTCACTGCCTTAGAGGAGATGGCAGGGACTGACTCTCCCACTGCAGCCACTGCAAATGGTCTGTTTCAGAAGTTTATGAGAGGCAGTACTGTACTTGGTCTTGTGATGGCACAAGCAGTTATTGGAGAGCTAGAGTGTCTCAACAGTTCTCTTCAGAGAAGGACACAGACTGTTTCTGATATGCAGGCTGCTGTTTGTAAGGTTCAGTCTACTCTCAATGGCAAGAGAAGTGATGAGGCCTTCCAAAGCCTTTTTGAGAAGGCATCTACAGTTGTGAACTCTTTAGACTTAGAACCTACAGTATAACAATGCCAAGAGTTCGACAACCACCCAAGCGCTATAGTGGAGAATCAAGTGGTTTCAGTCCTAAAACTCCTATGGAATACTACAGAGTTGAGTTTTATAAGGTACTTGACACCATTCACACACAGTTCACAGAACGTTTCCAGCAGGGTGGGCTTCTTACCCTGCAAAAGCTGGAGAACACCTTGCTTTCTGGAAATATTGACCTTATGGTTCATGACTATCCAGAAATTCATGCCCAGCTGCTGGAAATCCAGCTACCTATGTTCAAACATAATTACATGTACAGTTCCTGTGGAGAGGCTACAAACATTCTCAAAAGTTTGCCATTTGAGGTGCAAGGCTTATTCACTGAAATTGAAACGTTGGTGAGGTTACTCCTTGTGGTACCAGTCTCGTCCTCTGAGGCAGAGAAGAGCTTTAGTGCTCTTAGACGATTAAAGACTTGGTTCCACACAACTATGACACAGCAGAGGCTGAACCATGTTGCAGCGTGTCATATCCATCAGGACAAGTTGACTAAATTGACTTACCTAAGAAGTTAGTGTGTACCCAGTTCATTTCTTTTACACCGAGACACAAATAGGTATTTGGTGCTTTTATCTGAATTGCCCATTATCTATAGTCTGCTAGTTGCTGGCAGAATAGACACCAGTGTAGCAGCCTGTTTATTTGTCAAATACTTGGCATGATATAGTATGTGTGTTAAGTTGTAGTCTAATATGTTGTAACATACCTTAATATGTGGTTTACAGATAGGCCTACTTTTGTATTTTCATGCTTTTGTTTGGATTTTGTTCATTTGAACTGGTGATGCCCACTAATATGTGAAACCAGTTTGCCGTGTTCAGAATAGAGGTGCAAGCTGCACTCCAGTGTGCCACCCTGTATTGTGTGATGTATCAAGTGTTGTCATGAATTGTGAATAAGACATTTGCTGTGTGTAGTTTATTTGTGTCAATACAGTGATGCAATTGATTAATCTAAAGTTCTCGATTTTTTTTTCATAGATAGTTGACACAAACATAAAATCAATTGAGTGGACGCTGCCACAGAGCTTTAGCTAGTGCTTAAACACAATAGGAATTAACTACTGTGTCATTGTGGCATAAATAGTTAAGTACACAGCTGCAACAATGTCAAGTAAATCGTAGTAAAAGTATCACAGTGTATTTCTAATACAGACACACCAAATTACCCTGACTCCTTTTAAAAAAGTAAATGATTCAATAAATAAACAGGCAAAGAGTTTAACCCCCCCAATGGTAGACCAAAGTTACGCCCTAGTATTCAAGGTTCATTCAATATATTCAGGCTTTCATTCCACATATTCAGAGGTTCAATCCATATATTCAGGGTACAACTACGTTTTCAGAGATGTTAATTAACTATTTGGATTGTAATTGTGATGGTTTAAGTGGACCAGTGAGTGGGTATTTGTGCGCTACTTACGCATTCAGGCAGTCTGCAACACTTTGCCACGCTCTCTCTCATTGTTTTATAACTGTGGCGGTGTTGCCTTTCTTTTTATTTTGGTCCTTCACCTCCTCGTAAGCCTCCATGAGGACTTCTGCCTCCGACAGGGGAAAGTACGCCGCTCTGGTTGCCATGGTGAATCGGTGAATCTGTGATCGATGGCGGGGTCTATTTGAGGAAGCCGCGTGCACATACTTATCCAGGATAGGTTTCACCTGGCTTGTTGAATCCGTGTCTGCTTATCCCGGCTTGGTCTTTGTGCAACCGATTAAGCCTGGACGCTCATGTTTTGGATTGGTTGAACTCAGCTCAGTCACTTATCCTGGATGTCTTAATCCTACTTTTGTGCAACAGGCCCCTGATCACTAATTGTTAGGAAAAGTTTAAAAGAAGACTCAGGAACACGGTCTGAAATGTATGAGAGTAGATGTTTATTCTTGCTGCAAAGTTACTACAGAGAGCCTGCAGTGTAAATGTTCAATAATACAGAGTTCATATGAGACTCATAATGCCAAATGGGCGGAGACTTGCATTCTTTCCACTCTCATGGTGAAGACAATTCGTTGTTTGTCATATAGGAGCAAACAGGTGGGATGGCCTTGAGGAGAGGAATAGAAATGCTCTGTTCCTCTCTGGTATTCACTCCCCTGGACACAGCCTCTGTCATCATGAGACAGTAGCACAAACTCTTACACAGAAAACAAGAGGTGAGGTCAATACGAGGTGATCACACAAAATGGGCAAAAAGTAGAAGAATTTTTCTAACACTAATAAAATCAGTTGTGGAGTCTGAATGCTAGCAGAATAAAAAATGTTTTATTCACATGTTTTTTAATGTTTTCACCAGGGTCAGTCCGTTTCTCTCAGTTTCTCCAGTCTTTTTGATGGTGGCCTCAATTACTGCAACCTCTACAACCTGCTGACAGGTGAGTGTGTAACCAGGATCATTCATTTTATGCAGACATTAATCATCTTACTGCTGCTCTCAAAGTCTGATCCTATTTTTATTGCTCACATTAGACACTGCTGTGCTGCTGCTTGACTTTACTAAGCTAGAACATTGAGCACCCTTTCCCTTTAAATGAGGACTTAAGAACATTTGGCATGAATGTGTGAGAATCTCATTTCCATCCATCTGTGTTTGTGAATTAATGATTGGATTCCATCGGGTGGCCTCACATCCACCCCAGGTTTCATGGAGATGACCAATGAATGAAGTTCCTCAGTGTCTTCATGTGCTGTCATTTAGACTGCTGGAGTTCCTGACATGGTGTTTGTTGTCTCAGCTGCAACTCGTTCAAAATGCTGCTGCTTGAGACCATATCGTTCCTGTTCTGACTTCGCTGGCTTCCAGTTCAGCATTGAATTGATTGTAAAATCTCATTGTTTCATCTCGCCTCTCCAACATAGACCCTCAAATGTCCTTTAGTCCTTCGTGGTCCTCTGACATATAGTGAAGCTGCAAGCTGTCACACAGTTTGTGCTGAAATGCAAAAGGGACCAGGCTTTAGGTGTTGTAGCTCTTAGACTGTGGAATGACATCACTGTTTACATTAGTTATAATAATTGAAACCCTTATAAGTGTCACCATGAAGTCCATTTTTATTTTTCTGCCTTTTTTTTAATTACCATTTCTCCTATATTGTCCGCTATATGATGCTACTATCAGTGTTGCATGTTTTTACATTGCAGATTTTCAACCTTGCTTTGAAAATTGTACAGCACTTAACTCGCATTATTTTTAATAATGAGTGATAAGTTATCCTGTGGTTTACTTTGTTCAGCTTCTGCCCAAACTTGAAAATGGCCTGGCCAACCAGAAAGGATGCAATGGGACAACTCTTCTCAATTTTATTTTCTCATTGGAGGAAATATTAGGTTGAAACCCTTCAACCAGAAACAGAAATGTACAACCATCATCACTTTCAAATAAAACATGTCTCACATACTTTTTAAATGTTTTGTTGTTTTTAAAGTGATTTATTATTCAAATATTTTAACTTCAACTTAACTGTTTTAAAGTGCAGAACATTCACTGTTTATAATCTTCACAATATTTGATTACCATGTACCTCCAATTGATCAATTATCAAATATTATTTGTCAGTGATCATTTACATTAAACATGAAATCAGTTTGTACCAGCAAAGAGACAAACAAAACCAAACAGCCTGCTTCACTGCTGCTCAACATGAGTAGGCCTACTGTCTATCCTAATCATGCATGAAACCAAACTATACCTTTACACCTTTCCTACTTTCAGCAACAATACAAACATTTCTCATCAATATTATTTCAGTTCATCCATACCAGTAGCTTCTTCATGGTTTGACCTGAGCTGGACAGTTAGCTAGCTAATCATCTGGTGCCAGTTTGATGATTTTCCTCTCCTCAGCAGGGAGGCCATACACTGCTCCACTCTTCCTACAGGTGTCATGGTTTCTTTGACTTTGACTGATTTTGAGTAAAAAAAAAAAAAAAAAGAAAAAAAAGACTTGACTCGACTTGATAAAACACAGGTGGTCATTGTTGAATAGTCAGCATGAAGTGACATGTAATGCGGCACACCTGGTCCCATTGGAGTCCCATGCAGTCCCATCCTAATTCTCCCTCAGTGTTCACACTGCAAACATTGATATTTGTATGTAAATTCTGAAGAGTAATATCAATTACAGATTTTCTCCACAGTTTACATGAACTTAACCAGCTGTTGTGAATGAGAATGCAGTCATTTACACTTTGAGGGACAGTTTTTTCTCTCACCTTTGCTGCTATTTATTCGTCTTGATTGTTTCGCTATTAGTTGACACGGTCTGCAGATACCAGCTTTAGGGAAGTCTGCCTCCTTTAAATGTAACGGAACTAGGTGCATAAACTTGACAGCAAAGTCTCTTTCCTAAAATTATGACCCACTTAGTCAAGATGACCGACAGACCTTGCAGCAGTTTCATGTAGGAACTATTTTCTGAACTACACCTCTCATGGCTGAGAGGCTCGTGCTCATGACAGCATATCAGTCTGCTACTGTTGTGTCTTAGTGGGGTCTCAGACCCAAAAGGCTTCACTCAGACACAGAGATGGGAGGTAGTGAAAGACAAAAACGTTTAATGAACAGTTCAGTAAATGTGCAACAAACATCAGGTAGATTCTGGAGCAGGTGGCTGGGAATGAACCTGATGCAGACAAAACACACACAGGTCAGGAAGACAGAGAAGTAACAGAAAGACAGAGATGTTGCCTAGCAGGTGAGAGATGAGGAGGCAGTGTGACTATTAGCAGAGCTGCTGACTACATCCTGCAGTGACACGCACGCTCAAAGTTTCATTTAGTTACAGTAAGTAATGAAAATGATTAAAAAATATTTCAGCAGCAGAAACTCTAATATTTCATAGACATCCCTTACATATAATTAAGGTTCAACCTTGATTAATGATTAATTTAAATGATGCAGGTGTTGCTGTGATTGAAAGGACTTTTGTCATTGGCTCTTGTTATCAAATTTGGTATGCATACTGCATGTCATGTGCACTGTATTGCTTGTTTAATGGCTGACAAAGGTCTTAGAGCAAAATGTTGCTTTACAGTTTTTCTCATTTCCTCAGCACATTTTCTCAAACACTGTTGCAGTTGTCAAAACATGAACTGTAATCACCACCTGATTTTATACTGTTTTATGTGATATACTTTCTACACTTCATTTGTTCTGCAAGACGCTGCTACTCAAGCAAAAAATCTAAGTCAAGACTCTAAATTAAATAAATTCATCATCCTCTGCATCAATGGCAGTGGCTTTACCCTTCATCACTGCGTAAGTGAAGACAGTCAGACATCCAAGGAACTGTATCAGTATGACAGAAGAGTGATTCTAAAAGTGTTTCTTTGTGTCATTTCTCAATTCCACAATTCCACATATCCACACAAGAACTGCCAGCTGAATAAACTCATTTCATGCAAAGACCTTTTTTTTTCATACATTTTTCTTTCAACTGTCCATTATGTGCCACATTCACAGCAAATACAAAATAAAAAGAATTACAGTACTGTATATTAAAAAATACCTCAGTATAACACTTTTATTTAATTGAGAACTATTTAGAGTTTAAAAACTAACCATAACTATATTACTGACAATAAAGTACTGAAAACTAACTGAGAGGTACAGTTCATCAGAGAAGCAGTGTAATCCATTATGACCATCGAGATGAAGGCAATGCATCCTTCAGTCAAGTAAAGATACTGCATTTGCACATAAAAACTCAGTGTGAAAGCAACAGGAAATTAATATACTGATGTGAGAACAGGAACTGTGCTGTGGATTTGAGAACTGCACATTGTTTTGAGTATTACAATATTCTTTTGACAATTATGAAAAATGGAACAACCATATCAGTGCTGTCAGTGTGTGGGAATGAATCACTTCCCTTGGTAGCTCTCTGACTTTAACCAAAGAGCCTTTGTTCACTTACCACAGAGCCTGGTAAGTGGCAACAATGCTTCTTTTGCCACCTGTCATTTTATTGTTTGAGTGGCATTTTCTTCTATCTTACCGCTGCTGCTACACGACCCACTAATGATTTTTTTGTTTAATGAGGAATATCAGCAGTCAGAAGAATGGAGTAATGTGTGCACTGGGTTAAGATTTTAGCCATATGAACATTTTTTCCTACGAGCAGCAAATGAAAAGCCAAGAATCTTCCATGGCTTTTCATTTGCCCACAAACGCCCACATGTTGATTTCTGTCTAAAATGTGTAACAAATGTTCAAAACCTGCAGTCAAATGTTCATGGTCCTGTTTCAAGTGAGATAGAGAGATAGCATCTTTGGCATGTAACTTCCTGGTCAAGTCAAAAAACTGAACTCATTTCAGTTCAGAGTAACTTCTGCTGCAGATCAGACCCTCCACCAAATATCTGACACACTTCTGAGTGATGGAGGAAATCTATGCAAATATTGAATGTGACAAATCTGTTGACCAAAAGGCATCCCAGTACCAGAGAGGTAAGACTAACGGGTGAGACAGAGAGGCTGACAGACTGTCATTGATACCGTTGTATCATTTACTGTAATCACTGCTCTTTTCTGTGTCCAGGTCCCCGGGGCTCAGAGAGGAGGTTTCATGGAGCTGTTGTTCTCTTTCTGGGGCTGCTCAGTGTTTTCCTGCTGGTGGGACTCATCGGCCTTGGTGTCCACTGTGAGTTCTCAAATCACATTCAGAAGTTCATCTCAGACTGAACTCATGATCATAAGAACATTGTTCTACTAAAGATGTACATGTACATCAAACTGTAGAAGTTATCTTTCTTTTTCATAGAAGTATCTCTTAATCATTTCAGACCATGACTCCGTTCAGCGCTCAGCGGCACAACTCTCCACTGTCACAGACAACCTGACTGAGCGTCTCCAGGCCAGTAACAAGTTCTCTTCCCTGATTGAAGAAAGAGACCTGCTGAATGCCAGCCTCATTGAAATGACTCAAGAGCTGGAGAAGCTTCAGAGTTTGGTCAAACAGAGTGAGCCCTTGCGTGTGGTATTTAGATTTACTTCTCGTCTGTCTTAACAACATTTTTGTACTCAGAAATTCAATAATGAAGTCTGATTTAGGATTTGGTGGCCAGTTTCAGACCACAATTAGATATTCTATGAATCAAACCTGAATTTATGATGAGTAACTGGCAAGTAACTGTCAAAACCATTGTCTCTATTTCTGCATGTCGCTACATTGCTGCATTGTAGCAGTAAATGTTATTCTTAAATTAGATTAAATTTAGTGCTGTCAATCGATTAAAATATTTAATCGCGATTAATCTCATGAATGTCATAGTTAACTTGCGATTAATGGAAAATTAATTGCACATTTTTATCTGTTCTAAATGTCCCATTAATTATCATTTTAATATCAACATGGAAAAGTGGATAGACTTGCTTTGTGCAAATGTTTTTTATTGAAAACAACGTGTAGTGTTTTATTTCACACTAACATTCTCACAGCAGTGAGACTCTCATAGCAGTCATTCACATTTGAATGAATCAAATCTCACACAATTTAACACTGTCAATAAACAGATGACAAAATAATAAATACTTGGTTACAAAAAAGCCCCTTCAACAACCCTTTCTAAGTTTCCTTTGAACATACAAGCAGTCAGACTATAATGCTCTTCTATTTATTCACCAGAGGCTTATCAACGCAGCCTCTTATTTCTCTCCAGAAAGAATGAACATTAATTGGCTATGGCTGCAGTAAGCTTGTTCTTAGTTGCAGTATCCATACGCCTTTGTCGAAAGCCATCCATTGTCGCCTGGTTTTGACAAGGAGGTGGCGGCGAATTCGCATTAGCCGTGTGTTTGGCCATCAAGTGGTATTTCAGACTGGATGTGCTGCGGTGATAACTCAGTTCACACCAACAACACACACAGATAACTTTGGTCTTGTCAATCGACCCATCTGGCAACTTTTTGAAACTAAACTTTCCATTCAGAATCTTGTTCACATCCAATTTGGCGTTTTGCGCTTGACATCCACACAAACCGGTAGCCTACTCTTTCACAGCTAGCGAGCAGGCAAGACCAAACACGTGTGTGGGGCGTGCCTATTGTTTTGTTTCCAGTTTACAATCGGATCCTGTAGTTTTTCTAACGTTACTAGCAGTGGCCACAGCTCACGAGGTCACAAAGAGCGTTAATCGACGAATAAAAAAATTACACCGTTAAAATAAATTTGCTTAACACGTTAATAACGCAATATTTTTGACAGCGCTATTTAAAATAAATCTTAAATTCTTAAAATATGACATTGTGGAGTCATGTCTTAAACTATCCAACAAGGTGACTCCATGAAATGTTTTGTGGTATTTGTGGTTTCATATATGCATCTTCTCTTACAGTGAAAACATGCCCTGTAGGATGGAGGATGTTCAGTCATGCCTGTTATTTCCTCTCTAATGAGTCTGGCTCGTGGGATAAAGGCAGAGAGGACTGCAGAGACAGAGGAGCAGATCTGGTGGTTGTAGACAGCCATGAAGAGGAGGTACGGTGTGTGTGTTACAGAAATAAATGATTTTAATGTTTTTGGTCTCATCACTTGGGAAGTTAGCCAAGAACTAGATTTTCCACTTACCTACCAGCATGTTTTAACATAACTCCTAAAAGCTATGGTATACATATATAAAATGAAATATATATTGTACTCATTGTATTCAATCAAGAGATATCTAATGATAAACATATAGCCCTGCAACAACTATTTATCTTTCTATCTCACTGTGGACAATATTAAAAAACAGTGTCTTCCTGGCAACAGAAATTATATTTTTATATAATTCTTATGTCACAGTATGGATTTTTAATTATTATTATTTAATGATGACATTTTAATTGTGTTTTCTACTTCATTGATATGTTCAAATAAATACTTGGAAATGAGACATATATTGTCGTTCAAGGGAAAATATAATGTGGGTTTCTATATGTTAAACAGATATTTCTCTCTCTGCTCACCAAGAAAAATGTGTGGATTGGTTTGAATGACAGAGATGAAGAGGGGACCTGGAAATGGGTAGATGGATCTCCACTGACTCTGACGTAAGCCTTCACTTTGGTTGAATATAGACATTCATTTATAGTTATCATTTCATGTTACTGGAATTTGTCTGTTTTGAATTTGGTTTTCAGCAGACATTTCTTACAAGCATAGATGCTGTGCACCATAAATAACCTCGCTGGCTGATACAGACTTCAGTGGGTGAAGCCAAATAACCAGAATATCAGGGCACAAGCCAGTTGACTTCCAAAACTTAAAACAGCAGTGATTTACTCTTTGGTCACATGGGGGTTGAGGAACTCCACAATAAGCTGTTAAACATGATGCCCTGACATTATCATCTTTTAAACATTTTATTGCAAGTGTGATTACAAAAATGACACACATCTGGTTTTGTGTGTCACTCCACTGAATGAATGTTAGTCCAGTAGTCCATCCAATCACCAGATCAATGTCTAACATGGTGCTAAGCTGTTAGAAGACAAAGAAAAACACAAGGAACATAACATAAAAACTAAACAACACAATCCTACAATCCAGAAACACACCACCACAACGTAAGTAAAAAATAATTCCCATATCAAAAAACAGCCAAAGTAACAATGATCACCACACGGTTAAACATAGAGAAGACTCCATCCTGAACAATCAGATGGTGCCAAAACCCCATCAGGCCTGCAAATCTCACCTGAGTGCGAGACTGGACTTGAATCCAAACCCCAGTTTCCCACTGGATCCACCAGACTCAGGGGGATTCCCTGTAACACAGCCATGACATCACCAAGGATCTGAGAATTGATGTGCCCAATACACATCTACTTCTCTCTCTGCTCACCAAGAAAAATGTGTGGATTGGTTTGAATGACAGAGATGAAGAGGGGACCTGGAAATGGGTAGATGGATCAGGCACAGGCTCCCATGTTGCCACTCTTCAGAGAAGATGCAAAGAGGAAAACAACTTGCAACTGGCCACCTTACATACCCTTTCTCATGATTGGCTTCACCTGTGTATGTGGGTCAAGGGTCAATGAGCTTACCAAACACATTTTGAGTTCCAATAATTAGTGCTAAAGGTATTCAAATCAATAAAACAACAAGGGTGCCCAAATTTATGCACCCGTCTACTTTTGTTTAAGTAATTATTGCACACTTTCTGTAAATCCTATAAACTTCATTTCACTTCTCAAATATCACTGTGTTTGTCTGCTATATGATATATTTAACTGAAATTGCTGATTCGAACAACCAGTGATTTATAAAGGAAAATCTTGAAAATGATCAGGGGTGCCCAAACTTTTTCATACGACTGTATGTGAAGTGCTCCTTAAGTGATCTCAAGTTACAGGCTTTTGCCTGGGCAGACACGGGTTAATGATAGTATGTTAAGCTTCATTGTTGGATAAGCTTTACGGTATCACGGTAACAGACTGCCAAGTCTTGTTGTTGCTATTTGGGGTACCTTAGTCATTGTGGTTACTGCTTGTTCATGTGCGCCCATAATGTTACATCAGTTGTTGGGCTGTGCTTGTGTTAGCTTCTGCCACTGCAGTAAAGTGGGTAAACAGCACTTTATTAGTAAAATGACCAGTGGCGCAGCTGATGAACTACAGTAAGTTCACATGTTGTGTTCCTGAGTGATAAAGAGATACCTACCTGTTCTGCTTCTTTTGTGGCCAACTTTCATTAATTAAAATGTTATTGAAATGACTGATGCTGCTTTTTAGGAGGACAGTTTCTTTAGAAAGCCATTTTAAAGATGGCATTTCCCTATCTTTAAGATTGTACCCAGCGTTGTTTCAGAAAAATGTGACTTGTGGCTGACTGTTTGAGGGCCGTGGTCATGTCAGAGAAAAACAGTGTCATGATTCTCTCATTCACTGACCTGTTAGGTACTGGCCAGCAGCTCAGCCTGACAATTGGGGTGAAGAGGACTGTGTGCATATCAGAGCTGAGTTTGACGCTCACTGGAATGATCTGTCATGTGAAGCTTCTCTGCAGTGGATCTGTGAAAAAATAGCATAATACTGTTGCATAATTTATGATCATAAAAATGTTGTTACAGTGCCAGCTATGATTATGCAAAGCTTTTATTATTAAGTAGTTATTGTATGTTTGTTAAAAAATGTTTGTTTGTGTATGTGTTTGATTGTGCCAAAGACTGTAATGTATGTATTTAAACACCTTCTCCAAATTGCAGTGGTAGCTAAATATCTTAGTGCAACCTTGAAATGCAATGAAAATAATAAAGAACAAATGACTCAGCTCCAGCTGTTTCTTCCAAAGCCATTTTTTTCACTTTTATACTAACTAAATTAAACATACATCATTTTCAAGTTAATTTTCCCCAGTAATGTTTCTTCTAAATGAAACCCTGTTTTCCATGCAAAAAGTGATTTATTTCCTAAAAGTAACCATCTTGACACCACGTCAACCATTTTGTCCAATCACTTTTTTTTTTTAAAATTCCCCAATCTGTGTAAGGTAATAAGAATACTGAAAACATTTTATTTATTTATTTATTTATTTATTTTGGGGGGGGGGGGACTTTTCAACACTTAAATACTATACTAGTTAAAATAATTCAGATAATGTTTTAATGTGTTGTTAAGAGACTTATCTAAAGTATGGCATCAATAAAAAGTATTTTGCACTTACTTTTCCTCTTCCCATAAACTGCGTTTGCACTGATGGACACCATTTTCCTTAATGAGAAACAGAAAGGTACCAAAGCCCTACCCCTTCACATTTGGTATCACTGAAAAGCCCTAAATGTTCTCTGTAGATAGCAAAGGGAGTCAATTCAGTAGTATGCAGTGGGTGGGAGATATTCAAGTAGTCAAGAGGATATCATTGATTTATCATGGAGAGAACTGCCTATTTATGAATAAATAAAAGAACTCTGACAGACTTCAGTCAAAGCTGTGGCAGTGTTGTTGCATGCATTGTTTTGTGAATTTAACACACCCCCTGTAGAAGGTGGTAGTCCATAAAGTTTGTGGTTTGTGGTACTAGCAAGTAGCAACCCAGTTTTAACTTTTCACACTCAAGTTGCGACACTAGAAAAGGAGAAGTTGCTGCCAGTGTTGCATCCTCTCTTCTCAATCATATAGAATGTCATTTGGTTATTGGTCCTCTTTTTCAAGTTTCTGCTAATTAGGGCCACGGGGCATTCGCCCGGGCCCTATTGCCCCTACAGCTATGAAATAGCTGTAGGGCAATAGGGCTCGGGGCGAAGCCCCGAGCCCTATTGTTATTCTGCGGGTTTTTTCTTATTAGGGCCACGGGGCATTCGCCCGAGCCCTATTGCCCCTACAGCTATGAAATAGCTGTAGGGCAATAGGGCTCGGGGCGAAGCCCCGAGCCCTATTGTTATTCTGCGGGTTTTTTCTTATTATTATTATTCTTCCTCTTCCGTGTCAAATTTTAATTCGCTACTAGTCCTAGAGTTTTGGGAGCACCCGGGCGAATGATATATCAAAACGTGCGTCTCGATCGGGATCGCTGTGCTATTACGTTTCGTAAATTTATCGCAGTTTTTCGCGTCGTAAGACGCGAAAAACTGCGATAAATTCTCCATAAGAAATGAATGGGACGAGCCGAAAAATGCGAAAAAATCTTCACCTTTTTCAACGGGCTACTGCTCCGGCATATGTTCGCCTAGAGATGCCGTTCCAACTTTAAAACGTAGACACAAGTCTCGTCTATTGATGTTGTAATTCTCGTTTCGATAGGTCGTATAGTTTTTGAGCAGTCGCCGTTTGATGACCGTGAGCGTTTTGGGAGAAATTTTGAGTTTATAATGAGTGTGTATTGCACGGAATGTTGTGTTAGAGTGGAGGGGTTTAACTGCCAGAGTGGAGAGAAGCTCTGAAAATTGCCTGAAACTTTCGTCTTTCAACGCTCCTCCAAAGCACAAATTTTGCTCTACGTGTGTGAAACTTTCCAGAGTTGTAGTGCAGCTTGCGCTGATTCTCACGATGTGCCTGACTAAATGATAGGACTTGCGGTTTTTGATTTATGAGCCTCTGAGCGAGGAGAGTACCTCTGACCTGGCCCATAAGGTCCAATGCAAATCAAAAACAGGAGAGACAGAAGCAAGCCATTTTTTAACTCGCTGTAAAATCGCCATTTTTGACCCTAGTGAAAAAAGAAAGTGATCAGCGTGTTCAGCCAAGCCTTGTATCTCTGATGGTGAAGAAATTTCGGCAATAGGAGTTTCGGTGTTGGCGTGAGAAGCGTTTGTTCGAGGGGTGCGCAGAGGCCAAATTCAGACGTTTCTGTCCCTGCTCCTAATTGACTCCAATCAAATGCACCTGTGTCTGCACCTGTGTCTGAGTGGGTGACATCATTGATCAGGCCACCTCAAGTTACAATGGCAACCACTGAGCCTCAGTACTTCTCTGAGCACCCCTCTCCCACACACACACATATG
Organism: Chaetodon trifascialis; assembly: GCF_039877785.1. Lineage (NCBI taxonomy): Eukaryota > Metazoa > Chordata > Actinopteri > Chaetodontiformes > Chaetodontidae > Chaetodon > Chaetodon trifascialis. The sequence goes on along the minus strand of NC_092067.1, from coordinate 5,295,047 downwards.
TAGCTTTAGCTGCAGCTATGCAGTGGCCTGACAATGAGCCACAGCCTAGCCTACTACTAGTGAGTTGTAAATGTTAGTGAGGTATTGGATGATGTTACCCTGTTAGCATTAGCCACAATGCTAACATGCTAAAGCTAAAATGCTAACCTAGGCTAAAATGAATGTTCATTGTGTTCTAATGGTGGTTCAGAGGTTTTTAATGTGTTATTCGACATGCTAATATTAGCATGCTAATGCTAACATGCTAACCTTGGCTAAAATGATTCTTGAAGGCGTTCTAATGATGGTTCAGGGGTTTTTAATGTGTTATTTGACATGCTAATGTTAGCCTAGCATGCTAATGCTAACATGCTAACTTTGGTTAAAATGACTGTTCAAGGCATTCTAATGATGGTTCAGATGTTTTTAACGTGTTATTTGACATGCTAATGTCAGCTTAGCCTTAGCAGCTGTTCGCATGGTCCGGCGGCGGCCCCCGTGGCCCTTTCAAAATTTCCCAGGGGGAAATTGTCTAGTTATTATTATTATTCTTCCTCTTCCGTGTCAAATTTTAATTCGCTACTAGTCCTAGAGTTTTGGGAGCACCCGGGCGAATGATATATCAAAACGTGCGTCTCGATCGGGATCGCTGTGCTTGTACGTATCGTAAATTTATCGCAGTTTTTCGCGTCGTAAGACGCGAAAAACTGCGATAAATTCTCCATAAGAAATGAATGGGACGAGCCGAAAAATGCGAAAAAATCTTCACCTTTTTCAACGGGCTACTGCTCCGGCATACGTTCGCCTAGAGACGCCGTTCCAACGTTAAAACGTAGACACAAGTCTCGTCTATTGATGTTGTAATTCTCGTTTCGATAGGTCGTATAGTTTTTGAGCAGTCGCCGTTTGATGACCGTGAGCGTTTTGGGAGAAATTTTGAGTTTATAATGGGTGTGTATTGCACGGAATGTTCGCGCTAGAGTGGAGGGGATTAACTGCCAGAGTGGAGAGAACCACTGAAAATGGTGTGAAAAGTTCGGGTTTCCACGCTCCTCCAAGGCACAAATTTCGCTCTAGGCGCGTGAAAATTTCCAGAGTTGTAGTGCCGCTTGCGCTGATTCTCACGATGTGCCTGGCTAAGCGATAGGAATTACGGTTTTTGAGTTCTCAGCCTCTGAGCGAGGAGAGCGCCTCTGACCTCGCCCATAAGGTCCAATACAAATCAAAAACTGGAGAAAGAGAAACCAAGCGTGTTTTTAACTCGCTGTAAAATCCGCAGTTTTAAGCCCAGCGTAAAAAGAAAGTGATCAGCTTGTAGAGCAAAGCCTTGTGGCTCTCACGGTGAAAAAATCTCGGCAATAGGAGTTTCGGTGTTGGCGTGAGAAGCGTTTGTTCGAGGGGTGCGCGGAGGCCAAATTCAGACGTTTCTGTCTGCTCCTCTTTGACTCCAATGCAATGCATGTGTGTCTGCACCTGTGTCTGAGTGGGTGACATCATTGATCAGGCCACCTCAAGTTACAATGGCAACCACTGAGCCTCAGTACTTCTCTGAGCACCCCTCTCCCACACACACACACATATGTAGCTTTAGCTGCAGCTATGCAGTGGCTTGACAATGAGCCACAGCCTAGCCTATTACCGGTGAGTTGTAAATGTTAGTGAGGTATTGAATGATGTTGCCCTGTTAGCATTAGCCACAATGCTAACATGCTAAAGCTAAAATGCTAACCTTGGCTAAAATGAATGTTCATTGCGTTCTGATGGTGGTTCAGAGGTTTTTAATGTGTTATTCGACATGCTAATATTAGCATGCTAATGCTAACATGCTAACCTTGGCTAAAATGATTCTTGAAGGCGTTCTAATGATGGTTCAGAGGTTTTTAATGTGTTATTTGACATGCTAATGTTAGCCTAGCATGCTAATGCTAATATGCTAACTTAGGCTAAAATGACTCTTGACGGCGTTCTAATGATGGTTCAGATGTTTTTAACGTGTTATTTGACATGCTAATGTCAGCTTAGCATTAGCGGTTGGCATCGTCCGGCGGCGGCACCCGTGGCCCTTTCAAAATTTCCCAGGGGGAAATTGTCTAGTTTATACATCTCCTCCACAACATCTCAAAGGCAAATTGCACTTGTTACTCTCATCTCATCTCTCATCACATTTATTTAATAATTTTAGTCACTTTTGTGATTCAGCTAAATAATACAAAATATAACCAACAAACAAATGATGATGCATTATTATAGTTTCAGGAAGAGGAAGTTCACAAGCTACCCAGAAGTACATAAAGTCATTAAAATGAAAAGGACCCTTCTTGTTACGTGTGCATAAGGAGAGAGTCTGGACCCAGTTGCAGAATTGTTGAAATGCAGTTTATTGTAGAACAAAACATCACCTTCGCAGGGTAAACTCTTACAGAGTGTCAACAAAATCAAAATCACCACAGAGGGGAAAGTAGCAAAGTAACAAAACTGTGACAAAACTCACCATGCGGGAGATAACTAAGGATATAAGGAAACAACTCAAAGTGTCCAGGAGAAAACTCACTAGAGAATAACATGGAGGAAATGAGAATCACTGAAACGCGCTGAGAGAGAGGCGAGCGATCATCCAGGAGTAAGACCAGTACGGCAAGAGCATAGGAAATAGTCTGGCACAGGAGTCAAATGGGATACAGCTTAAGAACCCGGGTTGATTAGCAGATGAGGAGCAGGTGCGTCTAATGAAGCTCGCACCTGAGGAGATCAGACCCGCCTCTCTCACATGCTCAGCTTGCTGACAGAGAGGGAGGAAAGAAAACACTGTTAGACCTAGGAGAGAAAACACAGAAGTCAAATCATAACACTTTTGCTGCAAAATGAGTACTTTTACTTTTGGTACCTCCAGTATATTCTGATGCTAATACTTTTATATGTATCTGCAGCAGACTAGTACTACACTACGGCTATTTTTTCTCAGATAGAAGATCTGAACACTTCTTCCATCATGTAACACCACTAGAATGTGTTATTGTGAAGCTGCAGTTCACTTTATGCTCATTTTTACAGAGGTGCTACTTCTTCCCATGTTAACAGCTTGTAACTGCCTCTGTGAGCAAAACTAACCAGGGCTAGTCTGCTGGGTTGCAGCAGTATTCACTCCTATGAATACATTAACAAGGAGACCTGAGTTATTGATTTCTTTATTAACCTGGTGGATATTCAAGGTACAGAATCATCCAAATATGGTGAGGGAAAAACAGAGAGGAAAATACATCTCAATGAAAAGTATACCCAACAAATTTAAATGTACAAATAACATAAATAAGTTGTAACAGTAAACATAAACAAAGGAATAAACATATTGTATCATGAGTACCTGGTTATAATGGAAGTCATTTATATGGCCTGCATTGCAAACGCTATAGACATTGTGGTACATATATGGCTCTGCCAAATGAAAAGAGAGCTGACACTGCCCTCTGATAGGCAGTTTTTTTTACGCCAATCACATGAGAACAAATGAAACATCACCAAAGGGGGACCGGGGGAATTATGGCAATCCTGATACAATCGCTGGCCCCCTCAATGGGCCCCCCAAGCAAGCTTCTTGGGACAGCTGTCTCTCTGGTAAACACTACAAGTAAAACATTGTAAAGATGAGATTTCCCTATCTTTAAGATGAAACTGGACTGGAGTGTTGTTTCATAAAAATGTGATTTGAATTGGACTGATGGATGGAAGCAGACGTTAGCTAATGACCTCTTGGGGGTGGCTAGCTTTCATAAAGTGATTTTAAGTGTTCAGTTTCAAGTGTGCGCTGAAAATATTCAAAATATGACATACTCTTCAACTGATTATGTCCACATTGCTTATCTTTTGTGCCAGTGGAGACAGGAGTCTGCTTCTCCAAACTGGGGATGTGCTGGCTACTGTAGAAACATGGCGGAGTCATGCCAGGATACTTAAGAAACAGTGCAGACTTCCTCCATTGCCATATTAAGGTTTCCATGTTAAAGCCCATACTCTCTTTTATTTCTAATACATACAGTAACACTATTAAAGGCCTTTTTGCATAATCAAAACTTGTATAGCAAAAGTATTCATAAATATATTGTTTCAAAACCCATTCAATGCTAAGCCACTTTTTCACAGATCCACTGCAGACGGTCATCACACCGCCGATCATTCCAGCTTTCTTCAGATTTCAAGCCAGTTTTGAAATGTACACAGTCCTCCTCACCCCATTGGGGATCTCCACCACCGTTATCAGGCTGTCCTTTACACCAGTACCTAGGAGGTTATTGAACAAAAAAAAAAATGCATCTTTCAGTTTTTCTTGTGAAGTAAGCTGTGGCGAGAGACAAACCCGCTGGATTGGCAGCCAAGGAATAAATACCTCTCCATGTGGAGCAGCTTGCTCACAAGTAATGTTGAAAGTAACTTCAGTCTGATTCTGATTACAATTATTTAGACCAGAGGTTCCCACCCTTCTTCCTTAATGGACCCCATCTTTATCATGGAAGAAACAGACAACCCCTGACTAAGTGACATATTATATGGATATTTCTTATTATATTCAGTGCATAACAATAACAGTACATAACATCTGATACACTGTAAAGCTAACCCAAACAGTGAACACAGTGGTTTGTGTAAACAAGTGATTGGAATGATGTCTGTCTTATGTTTGGGTGTGTTTTTAACAATCCTACATATTTGTTTTTTTGTCAAATTCAGTGTTTTCTTCTCCTGATGCTTGGCCATTGACTCTCAATGCTGATTAGCAGAGTGTGAAGGCTCCAAGAATATAGCTTGTGTTGAGGGGCTCTATTTTTGACTCTGCCACCGGCGGGGTGCAGGCTGCACACCCGGCACAGTGGTATTTTCGTGCAGCGCAGGCAGACACACGGCGCACTTGGTATTTTGGTAAACCAGGGCGCACAGAGGTGCGCCAGGATGGGCGTAGCGGCGCAGTAGGGGGAGGTGGGGGAGGGGGAGGCATAATGAGCCAGCGCATTTGGATTTTCGTCCATTTCGGTCTTCGCATACACATCAGAATATTCCATTACTGTTAATCTCATATGAATATTAAAATACGCCAAACCATTTGTCCTGTATCATAGCTACATGTATGACGTTTGCACCAAAAAAAAAAATGCGTGAAAATCAGTTTAGTATTCAGGCGATGGATTAAATGTGCTGACACTTCTTTGCGCGTGCCAAACAGCACTGAGTGGAGCGGGTGACCGGTCCAAGACGGCGGCCCCACGGCTCGTCAGTGCCGATAGGCAGTAGTGGTTGATGTGGCGTCTACTCGTGTCTATGGTCTGGTCCTACAGAACCGGTCCATCCCTCAGGTCGAGTCCCCCCAGTGGCCTGGCGCACTTCCGTTTTGTGGAGCGATTTGCAGCGTTTCTCTCTTGCAGTTGTTTTGGGGTTGTGTGTGTTTGATGTTTGCAGCATTTTTCTTTCGCATTTGTTTTGTTTTTGCTTGTGTTTCGTTTCTGTGATTGCAGCATTTTTCTCTTGCAGCGTTTTTCTGTTGCATTTGTTTTGTGTGTTTTTGGCTTTGCATCATTCTTGTGTCTGCAACGTTTTGCCGTTTGCAGCGCATTTGCCCTTGTCGGCCACCTTAGTTATCACCTAGTAGCCACCCATCCAGAGAAAGACTGTAGGGATGCTAGAATTCGCCACAATGAGTCATGTGCCAACCTGGGGAAAGTGGCATATACGTTTGTCACCAGTCAATTTGAGTCACAGATCACCAGACATCCCTGTTTCACCTGTGTACATTCGGTCAGGTTGAGTGACCATTACGCATGCCGAAGGCGCTTGTGATGTGGTCAGATGAGATACGGATCAAAATATATAAATTTAGGTCTGACTGTATGTGCCGACTCAGATAGTTGCATTGAATCGTGGCTGTTGCTAATTATTGATCGCAGTGAAATGCCAGACACTGTGGAAACCTGCCTGTGAGGTATTGGTGACGTGGGCGCTCGTCAGTTTACGAAAATCCTCTTGGCCAGCGGTGCGCCGCTGGCGCACAGAGTTGACCAGGTCTGGGGTGGCGAGCTTTCAGTGCACTTTTGCGCCGCCGGCGTGGACTGAAATGGACGAAAATCCAAATGTGCCGGCTCATTATGCTGACAACTCCCCCTACTGCGCCGCAACGCCCATCCGCCCATCAGTTTACCAAAATACCAAGTGCGCCGTGTGCCTGCCTACACTGCACGAAAATACCACTGCGCCGGGTGCGCAGCCTGCACCGCGCTGGTGGTGGAGTTGAAAATAGAGCCATCCATCCATTATCTATACCGTTTATCCCTTTCGGGTTGCGGGGGGCTGAAGCCTATCCCAGCTACAATGGGCGAGAGGCAGGGTAAACCCTGAGCCAGTCACCAGCCGATTGCAGGGCCACATGCAAGGACAAACAAACATTCACACTCACACCTACAGACAATTTAGAGTCATCAATTAACCTAATGAGCATGTTTTGGGGGAGGAAGCCGGAGTACCCAGAGAGAACCCACGCATGCACGGGAAGAACATGCAAACTTCACACAGAAAGGCCCCGTCTGACCCGAGGATCGAACCGGCAACCTTCTTGCTGTGAGGCACACGCACTACCTGCTGCGCCACCGTGCAGCCCTGAAAATAGAGCCCTAGATCTTAAATAATAATCTAAACTTTAGAAATAACAATTTCATCAGTTTTTTCAGATATAGGTCAACAATGTCATTTTTAGAAAGGTTTTCTTACACTTCTTAAAATCTACAGTGGCTTGCAAAAGTATTTATATCCCTTGAACTTTTCCACATTTTGTCACATTACGACCACAAACATAAATATATTTAAGACCAACACAACATGGCACACAATTGTGAAGTACAAAGATAATTATACATGATTTAATTTTTTTTTTTCAAATAAAAAACTGAAAAGTGCGGTTTGCAAAAGATAGATAGATAGATAGGTAGATAGATAGATAGATAGATAGATAGATAGATAGATAGATAGATAGATAGATTCTTTATTGTCTGTCTCGACTAAAAACAGAAATTCATCTTTAAAACAGCTCAATGAAGCATTAAAACATAATTAAGAACCACACTCAAGCACATTGACTAAAACACATTCAACAACAGTAAAAAAAAAAAAAAAAAAAAAAAGTCTACGTGTTCTTATTAAGGGCAGTTATTGCAGATGGGATGAAGGATTTTTTGTAAATGTTTTTCTGGGCCAGTGGGGTTCTGTAGCGTCTGCCTGATGGCAGCAGCATGAAGGAGTGGTAGAGGGGGTGGGAATGATCCCCCGAGATGAGGGTGGCTTTCCTCATCACTGAGCGCCTGGACAGTTCACAGAGAGGATGTTGAGATGTTTCAGTTATTTTGCTAGCTTGATTTATTATCCGGGAGAGTTTTGCTTTATGTTTGGCAGTGAGAAAGTTGAACCAAGATGACATGTTATAACTGAGGATGGATTCAATGAGTGATCTATGTACCGGAGTTAAGATGTCTTTGCTGATGTTAAAACTTCTCAATTTCCTGAGCAGGTGGAGACGCTGTTGTGCCTTTTTGTAGACAGAGTCAGCGTGTTGTGAGAAGGACAGGCAGGTGTCAATTTCTGTTCCGAGATATGTAAAACTCTGTACCTGTTCCACTAGCTGACCCTGGATGTTGAGTGGTACAAGTAGATCCACTGGGTTTTTCCCCATGGACCCACAGCAGAGCTCCTTGGTTTTTGTGATGTTCAGCTCAAGTGAGCTTTCGGCAAAGGTTTGGACCAGGGTATGGACTTCCTGCTGGTATTGCATCAGGGACAGGGTGTCAGTGAGGTGGGCTACCAGGGCCATATCATCTGCGTACTTAAAAAGTGTTATTGCATTACTGCTGCAGGTGATGGCATTGGTGTAGGCAGTAAAAAGAATAGGTGACAGGACACAGCCCTGGGGCAGCCCAGTCTTTAGAGTCAATGTGCTAGATGTAAAACCATTAAAAAGCATGTGTTGTGGTCTTTAAAAAGTCCTTTATCCATAAAATCAGTGTGGGATGGACCTGGAGGTCAGAGAGGCGGTGTAGCAGAGTGTTGTTATTTACAGTGTTAAAAGCAGATGAGAAGTCCATGAATAAAATCCTTGATTGTGGATGTGTAGAGTCCAGTTGTTTGGTGATTGTGTCGAGGAGCATGAGAGTTGCATCCTCAGTGCCTCTTTTTGGCTTGTAGGCAAACTGGAATGGATCCAGTTTGTCTGACAGATGACCTAACAGTAGGTCACAAACTGCTTTCTCCATACATTTACAGAGCACTGATGTCAGGGCCACTGGCCTGTAGTCCCTTGGATCCTTAGGCCGTGGCTTTTTTGGGATTGGAATGACGATTGATTCCTTCCACTGTCTGGGGACTATGCCGGAGTCCAGTAGGTGTTGGAACAGCCTGGTGAACACCCCACCTAACTGGGTGGAGCATTCCTTGAGCACCCTGCCTCTGAGCCTGTCAGGGCCAGTGGCTTTGTTAGGATTTACTCTGTGTAGAATAGAGGTTACCAGCTGTTCATCAATGGTGAGGGCTGGGCGGGGGGAACTGAGGGTTACAGGGGTCCATGTGGTTGGTGTACTGTTGTTGTTGAACCGGATGAAAAAACTGTTCAACTCTTCTGCAAGAGAGCCGGGGTCTGGACAGTTGACCACTGCTGGTTTGGATGTTCTGCCCATCATGATATTCAACCCCTGCAATGCTTCTCTAGCATTTCCTGATGTTAATTTCTTTTCCACCCTGTCCTTATACTTGATTTTAGCCAACCTGGCGTTCCTCCTGAATTCCTTCTGCAGCTCCCTCACCCTCACTTTGTCACCTTGTAGGAAGGCCCTTTTCTTCTGCACTAGACAGGCTTTCATGTCCTTGGTGATCCATTTTTTTATTATTTGGATAAATGGTGACGTGTTTAGTGGGAGTGACACTTTCCTCACAAAATATGATGTACGAGGTGAGTATATCAGAAAGCACGTCAAAGTTATCCCCACAGTCATTAAAAAATACATCCCAATCTGTCCACTCAAAACAGCCCTTTAATGTCTCAGCTGCATCCTCGTTCCAGATCCTAATGGTTTTGGTGATGGTCTCCTGTGTTTTTAATTGTGACCTGTATTTTGGCAACAACAGGATAACATTGTGGTCTGAAAGACCTAAAGGTGGGCGTGGTTTTGAAATGTATGCCCCTGGAATATTACCAAAACACATGTCCAATATGTTCTGTCCTCTTGTTGGAGTTGTGACATACTGTTCCAAGCTGGGAATATGTGTGGCAACATCGCACCTGTTAAAGTCACCCATTAGGAACACTGGTTGTTCTCCAGTCTGAGTGACAGCTCTATTGTAGCTGTCTGTTATACGCTCAGCAGCTAGATTAAAATCAGGACCTGGGACATACACTAAAATTACTGTGATCCGTGAAAATTCTCTGGGTAAATAGTGTGGTCTAAAGGATACAGTCATTAATTCGTAGTGTTTGCAGCACTCAATTTCCCTCACCGTGTGATTGGTAGCCCACTGTTTGTTTACAGCCATGCAGAGCTCGCCCCCAATTGACTTCCGTGTTTGGGCTGCATCCCTGTCATAGCGAATGATGTCAAATCCATCCAGCTGAAAGTCCACATCTCTAGAGAGCCACGTCTCTGTAAAACAAAAGAGACTGGTTCGTTGATAGTCCGGGTCGATCTTGGTGAGCGTACGGAGTTCTTCCGTCTTGTTCCGTAGCAATCGGACGTTTGACAGGGTGATGGCAGGTAAAGGTAGCCGGCTGCCTCTCCTCCTCAGCCTGTTGCGTATCCCTCCTCTGGAGCCCCTTTTCCTTCGTGTCTGCTTTTTGCCCCAAAGTATCTCCAGAGGTATGTTGTTACCACGAAGGGATACCACCGCTGACTCCGACTGGAGGCTGCTCAGCCCAAGGAGGAACTCCCGGGAGTAGGTGAGCCTTCACTACCCCTGAGTCAATACTTTGTGGAACCGCCTTTTGCTGCAATTACAGCTGCAAGTCTTTTGGGGTATGTCTCTACCAGCTTTGCACATCTAGAGACTGAAATTTTTGCCCATTTTTCTTTGCAAAACAGCTGAAGCTCAGTCAGATTAGATGGAGAGCATTTGTGAACGGCAGTTTTCAGGTCTTGCCGCAGATTCTCGGTTGGATTTAGGTCTGGACATTGACTGGGCCACTCTAACACATGAATATGTTTTATTTTAAACCATTCTGTTGTAGCTCTGACTTTATGTTTAGGGTTGTTGTCTTGCTGGAAGATGAACCTCTGCCCCAGTCTCAGGTCTTTTGCAGACTCCAACAGGTTTTCTTCCAAGATTGCCCTGTATTTGGCTCCATCCATCTTCCCATCAACTCTGACCATCTTCCCTGTCCCTGCTGGAGAGAAGCACCCCCAGAGCATGATGCTGCCTGCACCTTCTTCCTCCACGTTTGCTGTGTCCCCCACATGGCTTCAAACTGCAAACAGGACTTCTTACGGTTTTCTTTTAACAATGGCTTTCTTCTTGCTACTCTTCCATAAAGGGCAGATTTGTGCAGTGCACACCCAATAGTTGTCCTGTGGACAGATTGCCCCACCTGGGCTGTGGATCTCTGCAGTTCGTCCAGAGTCACCATGGTCCTCTTGGCTGCATCTCTGATCAGTACTCTCCTTGTTCAGCCTGTAAATTTAGGTGGACAGCCGTGTCTTGGTAAGTTTGCAGTTGTGCCATACTCTTTCCATTTCTGGATGATGGATTGAACAGTGCTCCGTGAGATGTTCAAAGCTTTGGAAATCTTTTAATAGCCTAACCCTGCTATCCTATCAACAAATTTATCCCTGACCTTTCTGGTGTGTTCCTTGGACATCATGATGCTGTTTGCTCCCTAATATTCTCTTAACAAACCTCTGAGGATTACACACAGGTGGACTCTATTTAGTTATTAGGTCAACATTTGATCATTCAGCAATCATCAGGCAACTTCTGAAGGCAATTGGTTGCACTCAAAGAAAAGGGGGGTGAATGATTTTGCACACCACACTTTTCAGTTGTTTATTTGTAAAAAAAAATTTAAATCATGTCAGTCAATCAATCAAACTTTATTTCTATAGCAACTTTCATGCATAAAAAGGCAGCACAAGGTGCTTGACAAAAAGCAAGTATCCCTCCCAACACACCCGCAGACATACATCATGCACACACCCACCCGCACACAACCACACACACACACACACATACCCACACACACCCACCCCAACAAAAATGGCAGGGCACTGAGGCATCATGAGAGGACAAAGGAAAAGAAAACCACCTACGGGGAGCTCATCCGCACTGCGAGGGATCACTGGCCGTGGCCACAGGGAGTGTCGCCGCAACAGAGACCCCCAACCCAGACAAACCGGGGTGGACTCCACACGCAGGGCAGAGCCCCCCAGTCCTCTGGGCCCGAGGGGTCCCCAGGACGACGCCCCAGCGGGCAGACCAGACACTCGGCGCGGAGGCCCCCCATGAGGAAGCACTGGAGCTAAAACCTAAAAGCACCTTAAAGTTGATCCTGAAACACATGGGGAGCCAATGCAGCGATTCTAAAACCGGTGTAATGTGCTCCCACACTCTGGTCCTCGTCAGCACCCGTGCGGCTGAGTTCTGTAGTAATTGTAAGTTATAGATAGTCTTTTTAAAATGTACATAGATAAAATTAGATACGTTATAAACATTAAGTATTGAGAGAAGTTCATGTCATGGCTATGGACCACATCCCATCAGTCACTTTGCAGAGTTAAGGATACTAATAGCACTAGGGACAAACGATTTCTTAAATACATTTTTAGTTGCCAGAGGGACTCTGTAGCACCTCCCGGAGTTTAAAGGCTCAAACTGGCTGAATAGAGGATGAGAGCGATCTGACAGGATGCTCTCTGCCTTTTTCCTCGTCCTTTCTGTAAAAATTTGAATCAAAGGCTTCTGAGGTTTGCCAATTTTCTTACTTGCCGCAAACACAATCCTAGAAAGTTTGTTCCTAAGTCTGCAATTTAGGTGACCATACCAAGCAGGAAGATGAAAGGTTAAAACACTTTCCACCATAGTTTTATAAACAAGCTCCAAAATCTGCTGACTGACTCCAAGGCCACAAAGTTTCCTGAGGAGATAGAGATGCTGTGAGCATCTCTTAAAGATAAACTCTGTATTTCCAGAGAAGCTCAGTTGGGAGTCTAAAAAAGTGCCAAGATATTTAAAATTATCCACAGTTTCAACATGTTGACCATCAAGTGAAACTGGTTCTGTCTTCAGATCTTGTTTTGTACAAATGATTAGTTCTTTTGTTTTGGCCATATTGATTTCCAGACAACTAATATGACACCATGGTTGAAGTGCCTGAGTATGACCCAAATAGGCTGCTTCACCTACAGGATCTAATTTTTGAAGAAGGCCAACTAAGGCCATGTCATCCGCATACTTAAACAATTTAAAATGTGTGTCATTGACCATAAATTCATTTGTAAAAAGTGAAAATAGCACCGAGGAAAGAACACATCCCTGTGGGCAGCCAGTGCTCACAGTGAGCACATCTGACATGCTCCCCTGAACACAAACCCTCTGTGGGCGGCATGAGGGAAAATTCCTGATCCAAAGCACTAAGGACGAGTTAATATTAAGATCAGTGAGCCTTTTCAGAAGGATATGTGTCTTCATTGAATTAAAAGCGGAGCTAAAATCTACGAATAAATAATGTCTCTCTCTGGCCTTCAGGACCAATAACTAAATCTTCTGTTTTATCCTGGTTGAGCTGTAGGAAGTTTGCTGCCATCCATGACTTAATGTCTAAAATACAGTTTAAAGGGTATCAATAGGCCCCATGTCGTCAGGAGACACGGCAATGTAAAGCTGTGTATCATCAGCGTAGCTGTGGAAGCTGATGCCGTGTCTCCTGATGACATCCCCAAGGGGAAGCACGTAAAGATTAAAAAGTACTGGACCTAAAATTGACCCTTGGGGTACATGTTCCGGAGGAACATGTATCCAAACTTACATAAAAACAACGGTCTGTGAGATAGGAGTAAAACCAATTAAAAACAGTACCAGAGAGGCCCACCAGGTTTCTGAGTCTGTTTAATAAAATGTGGTGATCTACTGTATCAAAGGCAGCACTTAGATCCAGTGGCACCAGGACTGTGAGTTTTTGAGTCCGCATTACACCTGATATCATTTAAAATCTTTAAGAGGGCTGTCTCGGTACTGTGGTTCACTCTAAAACCAGACTGATATTTCTCTAAAATGTTGTTAGTATTTAAAAAATAATTTAGTTGGTTAAAAAAACAGCTTTTCTAAAATCTTACTTAAAAAGGGTAAGTTGGATACGGGTCTGTAGTTATTAAGAATGCTGGGATCTAAATTGCTCTTCTTCAGAAGGGGCTTCACCGCTGCCATTTTGAAGGCAGCAGGGAAGACACTTGTCTGAAGAGAGCAATTCACTATATTTAAGATCTGTTCCTCAAAGAATCCATAAAATGTCTTTAAAAGTGATGTGGGAATTGGATCTAAAAGGCAGGTTGTTGGATTAACCTAGGAGAAAACTTGACCAAGTGTCCTCGCATCGACCAGGTCAAAACTCTCCAGTGTTTCCTCAGATAAAATCGGCTATCCAGGTGTGTTAAAAGTTACATTCTGATGTGATACAAGCCTGGATCTGATGTTGTCGATTTTACTTCTGAAGTGGTCTGCAAAATCCTCGCAGAGGGCGTTTGTTGGTGTCTCTGGGGATTTTTTAAAAATGGTGTTAGTTAAAAGATCGAAGGTGGAGAAAAGTAATTTTGGGTTGTTTTTATTATCTGAGATGAGGTTTGAGAAATGGGATATTCTTGCCTGTTTGACTGTTTTATTGTACAATTTGAGTTGTTCACGGAATATTTCATAGTGAACTGTGAGTTTGTTTTTTCTCCACCTTCTCTCTGCAATCCTGCATAGTCTTTTTGATTTTTTAATTTCATCTTTACTTCTCCATGGGGGTAAAGGTTTTGTTTTTACCGTTTTTGTTAAAAGTGGAGCCACAGAGTCTAAAGTTGATTGCAGTCTCCTGTTTAAAATTGTCAACAATAAAATCACAGGGTTCAGGTAAGACTTCTGCAGGAGTGCTCTGTAAAATCTCGATAAAATTTGCAGCTACCTCAGAAGTTAGGTGGCGTTTCCTCACTGTTCTCACCGGGCGCCCTGATGGCTAAAACTGGCGATGTTAAAATACACACAATAATGGTCGGACACAGCCAGGTCAACAACAGAGGACACACCAGTAGAGAGACCATAAGTTATGACCAGGTCCAGGGTGTGTCCTCTGTTGTGAATTGGCTGTGTGACGTGCTGATTAAAATCCATGCAATTTAAAAGGTCTAAGAACTCTCTGGATAGTGAGTCCGAGGTGTTATCAACGTGCAGGTTAAAATCGCCAGTTATTAAAATTCTGCTATAAGAGGTGTGTATGATTGATAAAAGCTCTGAAAATTCACTGATAAAAGCAGTGGAATGATGGGGTGGTCAATAAACAGTGATGCAGAGAACAGAAGGACTGCTAAAAACAAAGGCGTGATGCTCAAAAGAGGAATAGTTGTTAAAAAAGACTTCCTTTGACAATAAATTATTATTCAAAATTGATGCAGTCCCGCCTCCTCTCTTGCCTCCCCTGGTGGAGAATAAAAAGTTAAAATTTGGTGGGCAAGCCTCAGTGAGAACAACTGTTGCCTCTGTGCCAAGCCATGTTTCTGTTAAAAGTAACCCATCTAACTTGTTGTCTAAAATCAGGTCATTTATGATAAAAGATTTGTTTAAAAGAGAGCCACGTTCAGCACAGCCAGGTTAATGTTATTGCTGAACGTGCGCTCATGATCACAGGGAGATAAAATGACCGGGTGTATGAGGTCATCCCTGTTAAAAGCACTCTGTGTGTGAGTCCGGGGAAAACGTCTGCCGGGTTTGTATAGTAAAGATGTCTGGTTTCGGTGGTAATGACAACTGTGGACTGTAGGGGGGGCTAGTGAGTGTAATAGTATTGTGAACAGCTGGTGTGGACGGAGAAGAGAAATCAGGGGAGGGGGTGTGACAGGTAAACAGTCAGTCTCGTGGAGCATACTGGACGGCATGGTGAATATTAGCAGTTAGCATTTGGCTGCTGAGCCTGTTGGGGTGAACTCCGTCGGCCCTATAAAAGGAGGGACGGTTCCAAAACCATTAAAATTGTCAATAAAACCAACGTTAAAAGCTCTGCAGGCGGACTGTAGCCAAGTGTTTAGATAGAGTAGCTTGCTGAAACGCCATGCTCCGTGATGGGACAGTGTGGGGAGAGGACCGCTGATAAAAACGGACTTACCACAGTTGTTTAAGAAGCTAAAAAGGTTGTTAAAATCCCTTTTGAGCAGCTCAGACGGCCTCTGAGCGGTGTCAACGCAGCCCACGTGTACTAAGACATGGCTTATGTAGGATGGGAGTGACCGCAGCAGATCTGGAAGTTTCTCTAGGATAACTGGGACTGTGGCTCCTGGAAAGCAGTGAGTGGCTGCGTTGAAAAAGCGAATTCCCCGGATTATTGAATCGCCCACTACTAAAGTGGTTGGAGGGAAGAGCGGACGAAGTGGTGGAGGTTGTGAGGTCCCGTGGCTAGATGATGCGTGGTCAGCACTGTGCGTCCGGACAGACGGGTGCGATGTAGGGGATGTTTTGTCGGGCCAGAGAGAGGGATTCCCCGCTGACTCCAGACAAGGAAGACCACCAGAGCGCCGGAGCACGGCCTCCTTCAGGATCCGACGTCGGGCAGAAGAGGTCGCGGACCGGGATGAGGACCGTTGAGAAGAGCCCTGTGGAGCCGGGGTGAAATTCTGCTGTGCTCGGCAGGGTGTGGGGTGAGTTGTTCGCCTGGGTGCGTTCACCGGGACAGGCGGGAGTGGTGGAGATCCGCTGAAATCATTTAAAATCCTGGGAGGTGAGGAAGAAGGCCCCAGGTTCCCAGCCAGTGGTGGAAATTCGTGTGAGTCCAGGATGTTAAAACGATTTTGAAGCTGGATGTCACAGGTTGTGGGAGCATGAAGTGACAGCCTCTCCCTCCTTTTGCGGTCACCAACAACCAGGTGTCAGTGTATAAAGGAGTGGAGCTGACTGGGACCTTGGGTTTAGCCCCAAGCTGGAACCAGGGGTCCTCAGGGAAGGGGGATGGAGTGGAACCAGTGGCCGGTGTGGTAGCAGCGGCCTGTGTAGAGCCGAGTATCGAGGCAGTGGTGGTAGCGGCCGGAGCAGGAGCAGCAGTGGGTGGAGTGAAGCCTGCGAGTACAGTAGTCGAGTAGGGAGCCGTGGCCTCAAGGTCTTTACTGGAAGCAGAGACTTGTGCAGGGCCGAAGAGGACAGTGTCCAGGTGTCTCTCAGCTTCCTGGATTTTGTATAGAGTGGAAATCCTCTGCTCCAGCTCAGCGATTTTCTCGCCGAGGGCGAAACAGCTTTGACAGCCGGATTGCGAGGTAAGTGGAGCCATGGCTAGCTGAGCTGTGCTCAGCTAGTTTACTTTTCTTGAGATCGAGGTGCCCGATTACTAAAATTGTTTCTCTGATTAGGAGGAGTAGTTAAAAAGATCTAAGATCTAAAAGGTGTACCATAAAAATGTTGCTTAAAATGTCATAAAAAGTCAGTTTTGACAGAGGCGTTTGGCGGAGAGACACAACACCAACGCATGCGCGTCAGTCCAGCCAAACACTGGCAGACCATTAGCATGTCCACTGGCAGACCATTAGCATGTATGTATAATTTTCTTTGTTTTTCACAATTGTGTGCAACTTTGTGTTGGTCTTTCACATGAAATTCCAATACAATATATTTATGTTTGTGTCCGTGACGTGACAAAATGTAGAAAAGTTCAAAGGGTGTGAATACTTTTGCAAGCACTGTATAAGGCCATCGGAACCCCTGTGAAGTTTAGCGACCCCTAATGGGAGTCAGGAGGAGTCTGATGTAGACAGACACAAAAGAATGTAATCATGCAAAGCAATAGCTGTGTATGTGTCTAAACTGAAATAAGGTACAGAACATTTACTGTAATTCTTACGCCAGAGTCAGTGGAGTGTCATCGGTCCATTTCCAGGTGCCCTCATTGTCTCTGTCATTCAAACCAATCCAAGTATCTATCTTGGCGTTTCTAGTGATGAATTCCTGTTCAAGGTAAAGGAAAGAAAGCTCTATTTTACTTTGAACCATATGATATACTGTATGCAATTTACAGCGATTCATCTGAATAATCCAAAGATTCACTTTGTCTTTGTGTACAGAAAGCATTTAGGAAGATTAAAAAAAGGCGTCAATTTTACTTCTATGGCCCAAAGTCACAAATTTGTCTCATACAACTTTACAATCCATATGGATCACAGAGGAAAAACTCAACATGACCTGTTCTTCACGGCTGTCTATGACCACCAGATCTGCTCCTTTGTCTCTGCAGTCTTGTCTGCCCTTTCCCCAAGAATCCGACTTATTGGAGAAGAGGTAACAGGCACAACCGAACAGCCCCCACCCTGTAGGACACGTTTTCTCTGTACAGCGCATCAAACAAGAGTCATTAAAGATCAGACAAGACCCATTTCCTTCACGTGACATCACTGTAAATGACGGCCTGCCCTCAATTATTTAGGATCATATTAGTCATCATTTGAGACTGAGAGGCTGTGGAATAAACACATGCTCTGTGGATGATGATGTTTATGAGCGCTGACATTTATGATATAGTGGACGAATCAAAACCTCCCTAACCCAGAGTATAACAAAATTACTATCATCAAAACCAGAATCATGTCTTTGAATTCATTTATTTTCCCATTTTGTTCGCTCACCCCACTCTACCTCGTCTGAAGGTGCTGTAACACACTAAAGCCAAAGCACTTTTATTGTGATTCATTAGCTTCTTAATGACTCCTCACACTCTACAACTGGTCCAAAAATGTAATAGGTGAAACGGCTAATTACTTACAGCATTCTGCCTAACTGGCACATGAGAAGCTGCATTAGCTTTAAGTAGATAATGGTCTTATGAGGAAGTGAAAGTCTTTCAAACATGGAGGTGAGGGTCCTTTCTGTCACACAGAGAATGGAGCATTTGATAACTCTGGGTTTTAGCCACAAAATAGATGCTAGTAAGATTTATAAGTGCAAAACCTGCCCTATGCATAAATCTGTCTGTGTAAATCATTTTTAGAGAAGACATGAAGTTACTAGGACAATGCAAACTGGGTGTAAATATAGTTTGCAGAACTGAGATCAGGAGGTAAGTGCTGTGATCTCTGATGGTGTTGTGTACACAAAGTTGTGGCTGGTCTTGACCTTCATGACAGGAGACTGCTGTGTAGAACCACACACAGGCAAGCACTCACTCTGTTTGGACAATCCCTTAAGTCTGTCCAGCTCTTGAGTCCTTTTGGTGAGGCTGGCATTCAGCAGGTCTCTCTCATCAGACACGGCAGCCAGCTTGTCATTGCTGGCCTGGAGACGCTCAGTCAGGTTGGCTCTGATGGAGGAGAGCTCTGCAAATGAATCTTGAACTGATCCATAGTCTGAAATAAATCAAGATACATGTTTCTTAAACAGCAAATACCTCATGCATTCATATTGATACTTATGGAAGTTTTTATATTTTAGTCAAAGTCAAAATTCTTCATTTTGCACTTAGGCTGTGGAACATTCTGCCTTTGCAAAGTATCTCAATTTAAAGGCTGACATGAAAATCTGTTATGACCTCATAGAGCAGTGGACCAAATCAATGCAAATCAAAACTGTGTTGTGGTGTCTTTTATATTATTATATCCCCTGATCTATTCCCAGCATATATGCTGATACTGAAGAACTTCAAACATGGTTTAGCACAGAATTAAAAACTGCCAAAATGCAAACCTCGTAATGTTCATCTATGTAATTTTGCTGCTCTCGTTGCTTGAATGTGACTTTTTAAGAAGAAGAAGAAGAAGAAGAAGAAGAAGAAGAAGAAGAAGAAACGTACTTTATTAATCACTTCACACAGTGTTAGTTCCACACTACACGCCATGCTTTCCGTGAAATTTTTTATCTCCGCATTTATCTCATCTTCGGTCTGTCGATCCGCCGCAGCAGACCAGGAGCGGTGGGCTGCCAGCTGCCAAACGACGCCGACGCCAGTGCCCGGGGACCAGTATTTCCTCTTGCATGTTTTTAGTGAGGTAGGAAGTAAGTTTAGTAAGGAGGAAACCCCGGGTGAACACGGGGAGAACATGCAAACTCCACACAGAAAGGCCCTTTTTCCTCGAGCAGCAGGCACTGAAGGCATGGTGGAGGACACGCCACCAGCGCCCACAGCAGGATTCGAACCAGGGACTTCTTCTTCTAGCTTCTACTGTAGCTGTGAGGCGACAGGGTTACTTTTGCGACTACAGGTAGAAAAATTCCTATTCAAACCGAATATATTTCCAAAACCAGACCTCCACAAGGTCCATGTTTAAGTGTATTCTGGGGGCTCTCAAAGCGGATTGTGCTTTAAGCACAATAACTAAAGGAAAATATTGAAGAAACTTAAGGAAGAAAAAAAAAAAAAAAAACATCACAGAAAATGACTGCCTGTTTTTACATTCTGCTAAAACTCATGCATCTTTAATATGGAGCACTGGTCCTCCGTTCTCTCAGAGTACACAGGCTCAACATGACATTGACGAATGAAAACCACACTCACAGTGGACACCGAGGCCGATGAGCCCAGCCAGCAGGAAAACACTGAGCAGCCCCATGCAGAGAACAACAGATCCATGAAACCTCCTCTCTGAGCTCCTGGGACCTGAACACAGCCAGGTCCAGTAGACGATATTAATGACTGATGATAATAGGCATCCATGTACAAGCTCTCTGTCCACTGAACCTTCTTACCTGTCTGACTTGTTGAAGGTCTTGGGTTTACAGGTTTGGCGTGTTCCACATTCACGTAGATTTCCTCCATCGCTCACAAGGTTATTGAAGTTACTTCCGAGAGGATCAGCTCTGCAACACGGGGGACAGCATGTAAGTAATGTTGTCGGTTTCAACTTCTCTTCAACTTCTGAGGAAGTCTCAAGTTTCAGAGGTGGTGAGAACAGATGTGCGTCAGTCATTCACCACTGGAGCATGTGTGTAATGGTAGTCACATGAACAGATAATTCTACAGTCCTTTTCACTTCACACTTTTCTAAGAACTTGGTTGAAATGTACAATGTATAGATTTAGTTTCTAGACTAAATGGACTGTTTGAGACAATTACAGAGAAGTTTGTTGCATTAGTGACAATCAAATCAAATGACCTCGATAGTGAATGAATGAGTGAGAAACCACCACGACCCTTGAGAGAGGCCTTACCATAAATAAAAATCTGATTTACATTTTTCTTCTAAGAACTGCTTCATTTTATGTTTATTTATTCTCAAATTTAATTTACACTAAAATACAATTATTTCTACTAATTCAAATAACAAGGCCATTTTGGGAAATGCTCATTAGCTTTCTTGCTGAGATTTATATGAGAATTAAACATGCTACTATCAAATGCTAGAAACTTGGGGAAACAACCTCATATGTGACATCGGCACAGCAACTCTGTCACTTGACCACAAGTTTGTTTGTTCTATACACAAACCTTCAGCAGGAAAACCACAAAACCATTAAAAAGGAAATGTTGTTCCAGGGTGTCACCAAAGTAGAATTCATTATTTAACAGCATGGCCAGCATGGCATTTAAAGTTTTGGTTGACAGTGCCGTCTTGAAAACGATTAGATGCTTTGACACAAAATTTCTTTCATTAATGTCTCTCAGGATGAACTGTGGTGTTCACTTCACTTTTCATATCTCACACCTGGTTTGAATGTTGGGAAGCTTCGAATCGAATTCATCAAACAGAGAGACATCAACTTACCGACCAGTGAGATATAATAATATCAACAGTTTACTGACAGTGTAAAGATGCTGTTTTGACAGGTTTGACAGCACGACAGTGGAGAGAAAAGGGAGCTCATCTTTGAAGCAGCATCTCTTTGAGCCCTAAACTGTGCACCTGCTGCAGGGCTGCTGTGTGGACAGGAGGCGAAAGACAATAGAGGTTTCCTGCAGAATGATTTTAATATGATGATAAACACAAGAGCACATATTAAGGCACCCGGGGAAACATTCAGAATTCACGATTACACACACACACACACACACGCATGCACACACAGGAAGATAATATCAACTCCCACCATAACAAAGAACAACAAAGAAGCCACTGATCACCAAAGTAATGGATCAAATTCTCTGTGATCCGCTGATTATAAACATACAAGTTAACAGTTGAAAAACTAAAGCAGCGTCAAGAGAAATCTTCAGCTTAATCTTGTCAACGCACATCTCCTGCACACACAATGTTTTCCAGGTATTTTTCTTGTTTTCCTATCTAATGTTTGAAACACCTTGTGTGCAGCAAACCTATAATTCTGTCAAAAAAGCCTTTGGTTGTGCTCGCTACATCTTACTTGAAAGGCGTATACACGCAGATGTATTAATGTAAGTGTTAGTCATTCCTTGTGGTTAACACATCTTGCGCTAAATGTTAAATATGCAGTGACAGAGACAGAGAGAGATGTGTGGATTCAACATGATGTGTGTCCTCTAAATTAACTAAAAACTGTCTCCGTTCTGTATTTATTCTGTATTTACCTGATTAAGGGAACCGTGTTCCTCATCTGTGCAAAGTCTGGGAAATCACACAGACAGACACAGTTCAAAGTGCGTTACAGAAGACAAAAAAAGAGTGCATATATGTAAAGATAACTCTAAAAGGTCATGTCCTCTAAAAGGCGAACAGGTCTGATTTCTCTTCCTCTATCTTCTCTTCATGCTCCCTCAGTCATGTTGGCCTGCTCAGTGGACCAGTAAAGGGGCAGCAGTCCTCTGCAGGTTAAGACCACTGAGAGGTGAGTAGGGAGGGAGGACTTCATATCCCAGCAGCTGACGGGTGGAGGATTCCCAGCTCAAACCAAACTCCAGCCGGCTGTAGACACATGGGTACTGCCGGTCGGCCCAGCAAACCCAGTCCACTGCTCTCTTCACTTCCTCCCACCGCTCAGGCCTGGAAGAATGAGGTAGCTGTTACTGTGAGAGCTAAGCCACTCTAGGAACAGTGACAGCAGTGTTTACATTCTGAAACTTCCACAGCTGAGAGAAAGAGCTTAAATCAGTCTGAATACATAATGTTAATAATTGTATAGCTTGTTTCCTGATGCAGATTATTATATATATATGTATGTGTGTGTGTGTGTGTGTGTGTGTATGTATGTGTATATATATATGTGTGTGTGTGTGTGTGTGTGTATATATATGTGTGTGTGTGTGTGTGTGTGTGTGTGTGTGTGTGTATCTATATTTATTCTGTTCTGATGTATATTTTCCAAATTCAATCAATCAATCTAATTCAATTTTGCACATTCAATATTCAGTATATATATATATAGTAATTCTAAAATATATTTCCTACTTTATTTTTGCACATCCAATTGCTCAGTATATGTATAAATTTTTTTTTATTGCTGTACATTCTATCTATCTATCTATCTATCTATCTATCTATCTATCTATCTATCTATCTATCTATCTATCTATCTATCTATCTATCTATCTATCTATCTATCTATCTATTCCTTCTCGTTCTTTCTTTCTAATTTTATTCTTATCTATACTGCTACAAAAAACTATTTCCCCTCGGGGATCAATAAAGGAACTCTGAATCTGAATACGTGTGTGTGTGTGTGTGTGTGTGTGTGTGTGTGTGTGTGTGTGTGTGTGTGTGTGTGTGTGTGTGTGTGTATATGTATATATATATGCATGTGTGTGTGTGTATATACACCTTGTGTTTTTAAATAACTTTATATCTTCTGTGATTCTAATTTAACATCATGTGAGTATGGCTGAGAAAAAATTAACTAAGTAAGTAAGTAAGGCTAAGAAACATACAGCATCATGCTTGTTGATTTAGGGTTAGGGTAATGCTTGTTTTACATGCCCTGCTTTTGAAGATATATTGTGGTTGCAGCATTTGCCACAGCTGATTTCACAGATGCTGAAAAAGTGAATACACTATCTGCGGGCTGTTTGGTCTGGTTTTGGACAGACCTGGGCTGAGAGGAGTCGTCCAGGCAGAAGAGGGTGCGGAGCAGTTTGCCTTCCTCCAGTTCCTCCGCCCTCATCAGCTGCAGAACCAGAAGAGTTGCCAGCAGCTTCAGGATGTCGGCATGGGCTTTCACACCTACACCACACACATGCACACACACACACACACACATGCACATGCAGGGGATCAAAGTTATTATGAAGACAACATGTACGGCAGCGTCAAAATGGGGTCCGTCCGTCTAATAGTTGTGAAGATATCGGTAACAAACACAAACGCATCAACCTGCTGCTGGCATTTGAAAAGTCTGTGGATCATCAAAGTCACCAGGATTCAGAGACATGCTGCAGCTGTGGCTAAAATATTTTTGGACACTTGGAGCACTAACTGATGAAGGCTCTAGCAGCCTCTTACTTTGATGATTTTACATTTGTTTTTAGAAAAACAAAACAAAACAAACAAAAAAAACCAGCCTTGTTGTAGCTATGAATGGCAAGGTTTTGACAGTTTAGGCAGGAAAAGAGGTTTGATCATTTTCTCAACTTTTAGAGCTGCACTGTCATCTTTCAGCTCATCTTCATGATGTAAAAACATGAAAATCTTCAGAAATAGAGATAACAAATTTTCACCTGAAGATTCAATATGATGTTGTCCAATCTCCCAAACAGTATAACAGTAACAGCATTTGGACTGAGCTGGTCTTTGGCAATTTACCCATTTAAATACTGTTGTCATGATTACAGAATGTCATAGAGAACATATTATATTTGTATTTGTGACATTTAACTTGTAATGGAATAATTTTACATGATGGTACATTTACTTAAAACAGTGATGTGAATGTTTCTGTCTCTGCTGTATAATCCCAGACTTACAGTCACAGAAATATGCTAGTATTGGTCCAAAATGATCTGAAATAACAAAGCCATGAAGCTGTTTTCCCTCTAACGGGTTGAGAGTTTTCACCTAGAGAATGGATGCCCTTGTTTTTCAGGAACACATTGGCAAAGAGATCCACATCAATATTTATGAAGTCTCCAAGCTCTGTGGTTAACTCCCAGAAGCCCTCCTGAAACACACAGACACATTTTTCAATTTTTCCATTTCCTATGCAAAGCAGTCAGGACTTATGCGACCTAAGCATTGATGTCCCACATCCCCAAGGAATGCCAGTATGAGCAAGCGTGGTTATAGTCAAGGATGGCTAAACGATTCTTTCTCAGAAAAGTCAAGAATCAAGACGAGACGAAAGCATCTCCAAAATGGATGCAATGTCATGAAAATGCATACAAATAAACTTCCAACCTATGTCAGAACTTTACAGAAAGACTAAAACTGACACAAAGCACCTGCTCACAGATGCACGCTGAACTGAAACTCTTCACTCACTCACAACACTGCGTGCTAAGAAAAGGTTCCTTTGTCACAGCTGCTGGTCCAAGAGAACAACAGGGACAACATGCTGGCAGGAAAAGCAAAGGCTTAATGTGGGTGCACGAGTAAGCAGCATACACAATAACAGGGCCCTGGAATTGCTAGGCCTAGGAAATTCTATCATATCTTACTGAATGCTGCATCTGGAAGATCTTTGTCCACCTGAGCTTCAAGACTTCAGGATCTGCTGATCTGAAACAACATGATCCCAGCAGGCCACTGTCAGTCAACATGCATACAGTCTAAACGTAGACAAAAACACACACTTCTGCTAACTTTCCCTTCCTTCCACATGCATTTAGGCACATTCACAAATAACTTTGGGTCCACTCATCAGTCAACATACAGATGATTTAGTCTATTTTCATTTTGTCAACCAAAAGCTCACAACCATGTAAAAGCATTTGGGCAACATCGATTGACTTACAAGAATTATTATCAGGGTTTTTTAACTTGAAGAAAAATATGTAGGACTGTTTTGGGACTCACTTGATGGCTTGATGAACTCTTGATGAAGACTCCAGAGATAATCGTGGAATTGATACCATCTTCCTCTTCTTGTTCCCTGAAAAATGTCCTGCTTGGAACTCAATCTCATCCCAAAAACCACTACCAGGACTTGCAGAGTCACGTTCTATTTGAGAACTTCTGTCTTTTTCCACTGAGTGAGTGGCTAGAAGAGGAGTGGCATCATGGAGAGGCTGACCGGTACGTACATGAGCTCCACAAGGAGGAGGGGGAGGAGGAGGACCAACTGAGAGTGCTGGAAGATGAGTGACAGGTGCAGGAGGTGGAGGAGCTGGAGAGGCAAGGTAAGGGAGGCCTGGAGGAAGGGGAGGAGGCACAAATGAGACTCCTTTACCATGAATGAAAGGAGGAGGAGGGGGAGGAGGAGGAATAGATGAGCGTGCTGGAAGATGAGTAACAGGCGGAGGAGATGCAGGTGGAGGAATTGCAAATGAGCACTCTGAAAGAACAAGCAGAGGAGGAGAGGGAGCAGAAAGAGGAGCATGGCAAACATCCTTGAGGTTCATATCGGTGTCGTCTGCGAGACAAAGGTCTTCAGAGGAGTATGAGGCGCTCTGCAAAATTTAGGAGACAAAGAAAACAGAAACAGGAGTCAGAAACTGTTTTTGAACTGCTAAACTGCGTTGGCCTGTGTCTGCTGTCACATTCAAATCTTTGTGAAGAACATGAAGGAAGAACAAAGTTTGTCTCAAGGGTGAATGTGTATCAGCATGAACTTACCACAGCAAATGAATGGAACAGTGTGCATTGCTCTGCACTGATACCACACAAGCGTTGCTAAATTAGGATATGCTGAGCTATTGCGTGTAATAGCATCTTTATCTAAAAATGCATTGTTAGTCCTCCAACATAGCAAAGGTGCAGCGTCAGTTTGTGTTTGAAGGGACTAACCGTGGGTGAATAATGTGGAGAGATTGATCTCTCTTCCATGCACAGATCTCCTTCGTCTTCTTCCAAAAGTTCTGCCTCCACTTCCTCAGAAGAATCCTGTCAGAGAGAGAGAGAGAGAGAGAGAGAGAGACACACACACACACACACACACACATCAGAGAGACAAATGCAACAAATATAAGTGGCACTTAAATCACAACAAACTAATTTGCTCTTTCCTTCCCCTGATCCCACTACAAACAGCGTTTACCGAGTAAAGGCCACATTCTCTACCCTCTTCATCTCCACCATGTTGTGGAGAAATCCAGCTGATATAGGGGAGGAAGTCCACATCTTCCTCTACGATTAACTTGGGGATGTCTGTGAAGCCCTCAGTTTGTTCTGAATCCTAAAACAAAGTAGATGACTTCTGTTTGGTTTGGTTGGGAGACAAAAAATTTGATGTTACAAAATCTTCACATCCGGTAAGGTAATTGGGTGAGCAGCCACCAGAATGGAATACAAATAATATTAATGTGAAAAAGGCTGAAAATTGCACAAACCCTTTCCTCGATGGCCACAAAGCTGGTGAACTGAGACAGGATGGAGAATTCTTTGCTTAGCTCGATTATGAAGCGCTTCAACTCCACTTTCTTCCCCTGGAGAAAGCAGAAAGCCAAGTTAAACACGTGGAGCTCAGGCTGGACATCTATACTGAGGTGGCTTGCTTTTGGTCGCACTCACCTCATGCTTAGCTTCATCGCTGTCCAGGCTTCCGTCTTCGTAATCCCTGATGAGGGCTCTTGCTGTGAGCTTGTGAAGAAACTGGACACACGCATCAAAATGCATCATAATCAGCGCCTCATCATCCTCATCATCATGACAGTCACAATTTACCTGCATCAGCATCTGCAGAGCAAGTGAGTTGTGGTGCGCGTGCGTGCGTTGTGTGAGACAGTGCTACAGTAAGAGTATCATGTTTTTCAGTTAAGAGATCCGTCCACTGGCATTGAACATATACAGCAGGTTCTGTTGAGATCGTTGGGTGTGAATGCACTGTATGAGTTCTTACTGTGCCCTTGGTCTTCTGCAGCTCACTGGTTGACACCATGGTCTGGAGCTCCTGACCGCTCAGATTTCCCAGAAGGGTGGCCTGTGGTGTCATTTGAGTCATTTATTGAAGAAAAATGCCAAATATTTGCCGGTTTATTGCTTCTTAAATATGAGGATTTGCTGTTTTACTGGGTTTTATATCATTGTAGATGAAATATTATTATGTCTTTGACTACTGGTCAAAGAAAACTAGCAATCTGAAGATGTCACCTCGGGCTCTTGGAGATTGTGATGGTCATTTTTTTCAACAGTTGGAACTGAGATTCAGAATAATGCACACACTTAAAAAAAACCCATAAAAATATACATATACAGTACAGGCCAAAAGTTCGGACACACCTCCTCATTCAATGCGTTTTCTTTATTTTCATGACTATTTACATTGTAGATTCTCACTGAAGGCATCAAAACTATGAATGACACACATGTGGAGTTACGTACTTAACAAAAAAAGGTGAATTAACTGAAAACATGTTTTATATTCTAGTTTCTTCAAAATAGCCACCCTTTGCTCTGATTACTGCTTTGCACACTCTTGGCATTCTCTCGATGAGCTTCAAGAGGTAGTCACCTGAAATGGTTTTCCAACAGTCTTGAAGGAGTTCCCAGAGGTGTTTAGGACTTGTTGGCACCTTTGCCTTCACTCTGCGGTCCAGCTCACCCCAAACCATCTCGAGTGGGTTCAGGTCCGGTGACTGTGGAGGCCAGGTCATCTGCTGCAGCACTCCATCACTCTCCTTCTTGGTCAAATAGCCCTTACACAGCCTGGAGGTGTGTTTGGGGTCATTGTCCTGTTGAAAAATAAATGATCGTCCAACTAAACGCAGACCGGATGGGATGGCATGTCCCTGCAGGATGCTGTGATAGCCATGCTGGTTCAGTGTGCCTTCAATTTTGAATAGATCCTCAAAAGTGTGACCAGCAAACACCCCCACACCATCACACCTCCTCGAATCCATCCGTTCACCTTTTCTGCGTCTCACAAAGACACGGCGGTTGGAACCAAAGATCTCAAATTTGGACTCATCAGACCAAAGCACAGATTTCCACTGGTCTAATATCCATTCCTTGTGTTTCTTGGCCCAAACAAATCTCTTCTGCTTGTTGCCTCTCCTTAGCAGTGGTTTCCTAGCAGCTATCTACTGTATTTAGACTGTACTTGTTATTTTAGACTGTACTTGTTATATTTCATTTATATTCAATTCTCATATTTCAGTTTATATTTCAATTCATGCAACTACTGTCGCAGTGCGTATTGTTATATATTATATATACCTACGTTAACTGTCTTTTGTTGCATTCAGTGTTGCATTTTAGTGTGTTTAGTTACTCCGTTATTCTTCACCTTATTCATGCTATATTATTCTAATTGTGCCTTGCACTTTGTTGCATTTAGTTGTGTGTTTTGTATATCCTCTTACTACTTCTACACTTTGTATCGCAACCGCTGCACAGCAATTTCCCTCGGGATAAATAAAGCTTCTTGAATCTTGAATCTTGAATCTTGAAGGCCTGATTTGCGCAGTCTCCTCTTAACAGTTGTTCTAAAGATGGGTCTGCTGCTAGAACTCTGTGTGGCATTCATCTGGTCTCTGATCTGAGCTGCTGTTAACTGGCGATTTCTGAGGCTGGTGACTCAGATGAACTTATCCTCAGAAGCAGAGGTGACTCTTGGTCTTCCTTTCCTGGGTTGGTCCTCATGTGTGCCAGTTTCGTTGTAGCGCTTGATGGTTTTTGCGACTCCACTTGGGGACACATCTAAAGTTTATGCAATTTTCCGGACTGACTGACCTTCATTTCTTAAAGTAATGATGGCCACTCGTTTTTCTTTAGTTAGCTGATTGGTTCTTGCCATAATATGAATTTTAACAGTTGTCCAATAGGGCTGTCGGCTGTGTATTAACCTGACTTCTGCACAACACAACTGATGGTCCCAACCCCATTAATAAAGCAAGAAATTCCATTAATTAACCCTGATAAGGCACACCTGTGAAGTGAAAACCATTTCAGGTGACTACCTCTTGAAGCTCATCGAGAGAATGCCAAGAGTATGCAAAGCAGTAATCAGAGCAAAGGGTGGCTATTTTGAAGAAACTAGAATATAAAACATGTTTTTAGTTATTTCACCTTTTTTTGTTAAGTACATAACTCCACATGTGTTCATTAATAGTTTTGATGCCTTCAGTGAGAATCTACAATGTAAAAAGTCATGAAAATAAAGAAAACGCATTGAATGAGAAGGTGTGTCCAAACATTTGGCCTATACTGTACATAAGTGCGTACCTGAGTGCAGTGTGGCACAAAGCCGTAAACCAGGGTGTGGCAGTCATTAAACAAAGCAGGGATCTGCTGGGGGGCTTGCACAGGAGAGGGGCCTGTAGGATTGAACTGCTGCCACTTTACTGACACTGAACTGCAGCCAGGAGAGGCCATACGCTTCACCTGACACGCCACCTGCAGCCAAACCAGACAGATCAAAGGGTGAACACATGAATCAAGGTTAGTTCTTTCTATGTGAGCGTGTGATTGTGTCACATTTTAGGACATCTTAAATGCATTAGGATCAGAAAGATCTTTGGAAATCATGTCTAGTCTTGAGTCTTGCTGGATGAATTTAACCAGTATATCTCTCAGGGTCAATCTGCATGTGTCCAGTATGACATGAATGATGACATATCAGGTATTTTTAAAGTTTTCTCACTGTAACGGCACTGAAAGCACTTTGTCTGAAGGTAGAGCACCAATGCCAATTGTCAGTGACTGTTTTTTACTCCTGTCACAGAATAATCAACAGCAGAATGATTAAACCTGAACATACTACACAATTATCTGTGGCTGATTAAAAGTCAGTCTCACCTTTTCGGCCCAACTGTGTTTGGCTTTGGTGTCAAAGAATTCAAAGGCTCCACCCCCTGCCTGGGCCAGGGCTCTCAGCATGTGCCGATTGGCTGTCAGGCTAAAAGAACAAAAAAACAACAATAATAATAATCAAAAATAAGCACTGTAGCAAAAACTATATATGAAAATCTGTCAGAGAGTTTAAACCCATCTGTCTGACTGCTGACAATGTCTGTCACAGTACCCGTCAACATAAACAATAAGTTCACGGGACGTCTTCATGATCTGGGGCTATGGGCTGATATGGACTTTAAAGCAAACTCATGAGTGTAGCTGACAAAATCAAAAGTCAGTATCCTCACACCCCCGTGACCTGTGACCCCTCGACTCATTCAGACCTGAGGCCGCAGGTGAAGAGGCGACTGTGTTGAGCGTTGTCTCTGAGCAGCTGCAAGGTCAGATCTGCGTTCTGGATGTGGCCGTCCGACAGCAGCAGCATGTTCCTGACACCGCGAGAGGGAGGCAGCAGGCTAAGAGCTCGCAGGGGCCGCCACAGCTCAGTGCTGCCCCCTACTGGAGAGAAGCGCTGATAGGATGGAGAGGAGCAGAGCCAGATTGTTTAAACTGAAATCACGAGCTGCCAAGTAGGAAAAATGGTTCACGTTAGCCTCTGAATTGTAATTCTGAATCAGATGTATTGCAAATGCCTGAAACAGATGATAACAGATGATAGTCTTGGTAAAAAGACTGGCCGCAAATGCATCAATGTTGGCAGTTACATTGAACTAAAATCAAACGTTAATGCCAATGCAGTCGATTCAGCTAACTTCATAGGAGCTGTACACTGTTGATTTGTATCTAGTTTCACTTGGTACCAAACTGCTACAACTACACAACACAGCAAAAGCAGTGAAGTTATTTCTCTGCACTGGGGCTAACATCACTGTGGACAAGCGTGGCAACACTCTCCAGTCAAGGGCTGTTTTCCTTGTTCTTCCCATTCTGCTGACATTGCATGAATGCAGCAATAGAATAATGAATCTGCACAGGCTGAATGTGGACACAAAAACAAACAAAGACACAAGATTCTTTGTCGTCGCCTGTATTTCTTTTGCTATTACTGTACTATAACAGTATTTCTTTAAAAAAAATTACAAATTAACTAAAACCCTTCCAGCACGCACTGTGAATTCAATAACAAATTCTACAATAAATCTAAAATATCGTTTTTCTGTGTGTTGTATAATCCTAATTCCAAAAACACTGGGATGCTGTGAAAAACAGAAATAAAACAGAATGTCATAAGTTGCTTAAAAACAGGACAAAGACAGTATATTTAATGTTTGAGCTCATCAGCTTGAGTGATTTTTGTAAATATCTGCTTACTCTGAATTTGATGCAGCAACACGTTTCAAACAAGTTGGCACAGGAGCAACTAAAGACTGGGAAAGATGTGGAATGCTCCAAAAACACCTGTTTGGATCGTTCCACAGGTAAACAGATTGATTGGTAACAGGTGATAGTATCATGACTGGCTATGAAAGGGGCATCCTGGAAAGACTCAGTCGTTCACAAGCGAGGATGGAGAGAGGTTCACTGCTTTGTGAACACATGACTGTATGAAGGAGATTACTGCATGGACTCAGAAACACTTTGTTAACCCGTTGTTGGTAAACAGCTTGTTTGCAAATGACGAAAGAAATTCATCTTACATTGACTAGTCCAGCCAATGTCATCACAGGTGTTTCCTGTTTGTTATCATATGATGATGAAATGTACTGACAACTGGATAGTGCAGCAAAATTAACCAAAGTCTGATACAAGACATTATATAGCTGTTAAACAAAACCTTGCTAGAAGTCAAAGCTCAGAAGCAAAACCATTCAATAATCCTTAGAGCAATGGCGTCCAGGCTGAATAACAGTGTGAAAGATTGTGCCAGTCATAACTCACCTTGATGAAGCTCTCAGCTGCCTGACACACTTCAACAAGCGGCTGTGCTGTCAGGAAAGCTTCTGAGTGATCTGACAGACAAAAACACAGCAACAGTCAGGAAAATGACAACTGACCACTGGAGTCATCAGTTACTCTCACTAAATATTTGGGAAGATGATGATGACTGAGCAGGTTCAAACTCAGGACCCTTTCATAAATGGGGACTTCACATGGCAAAAAGTCTCCAGATATAGTGCTGTTGTTCTGGTGGGAATAATGTTCACATCTCAAGTTGTATATGACACTCAGATAATGTGAGATGAAGTGCTGAAACACTCTGAAACACAAGTTTTATTCCATCATGCTCTGAGGATTTTCAGCATTTTATGTAGTCAGAATAATTCCTTCCACTATCTGTCATCAGTTTCAGTTTTATCTTCCAGTTCAAAAACCTTTCCAACTCATCTGTATGTAGATTTTATAACTACATGCACACAAACTTAAAAAGGACAAAACTGACCTGTGCCAAACAAAATGACATTGAGTCTGAGGTTGTGGTCGAGGGATCTGAGGACCTGAAGGGCGATTCTCTGGGCCATCTGGAGAGACTCTCCCTTCATGGACTCAGATGTGTCCAGCAACAGAATGACTTCATCGGATGCTGACCCGGAGCTGACGTCAAAG
The DNA here is from genome assembly GCF_039877785.1 of Chaetodon trifascialis. NCBI lineage: Eukaryota > Metazoa > Chordata > Actinopteri > Chaetodontiformes > Chaetodontidae > Chaetodon > Chaetodon trifascialis. The sequence goes on along the minus strand of NC_092067.1, from coordinate 5,262,513 downwards.
TCTGGATAGAAAACCAACATGCAGGCCTGGAGGAGAAAGCGAGATGGTTAAAGAAACGTAACACAGAGTGAGAGACAGACAGGAGGCAGACAGACGGACCTGGCTGTCTTTGTCAGGGTGTTTCTCCACCCACATCCTGGGCTGGTGGAGCTCAGACAGAGTGACTGACAGCTGGAAACCTTCTGGACCCATGACCTGCCCTGGCAACACGCTCACCACCGCCTTACAGTCTGTTTTCTACACAATCACACACAGAGAAGAAAACAGAGTAAAAAAGAGGAAATGGACTGAGTTCATGAGTAATAAGTGCCTTTTTTTTACTGATTAAACTATCAAACACAGTTTTGATGACATCAAACATGATGACAAATGTGCATCATGAGAACACATAACCATCCATCCATCCATTTTCTATACCGCCTATCCCTTTCGGGGTTGCAGGGGGGCTGGAGCCTATCCCAAGCCAGAGGGCTGCACAGTGGTGCAGCAGGTATAGCGCATGCCTCACAGCAACAAAGTTGCTGGTTCGATTCCCGGGTCAGGCCTTTCTGTGTGAAGTTTGCATGTTCCTCCCACAGACCAAAAACATGCTCATTAGGTTAATTGGTGACTGTAAAATTGCCCCTAGGTGTGAGTGTGAATGGTTGTGTGTTTGTGCCCTGCGATCGACTGGCGACCGGTCCAGGGTGTACCCCACCTCTCGGCCGTTGACGGCTGGGATAGGTTCCAGCACCCCCCACAACCCTGAAAGTGATACTCGGTATAGAAAATGGATGGATGGGAGGAAGCCAGAGTACCCGGAGAGAACCCACGCATGCAGAAGAAGAAGAACATGCAAACTTTGCACAGAAAGGCCCCGCCCGGGGATCTAACCAGCAATCTTCTTGCTGTGAGGCACTATGCACGCACACTACCTGCTGCGCCACCGTGCTGCCCACTCACATAACCCTAAATACAAATTATTTAAAAACATCCGACACAATAAAACACAGAAAAGCAGGCAAATTCTATTGAAGATGAACAAGCAGCTCTTCAGTGTTTTGACATGAAAAATAATTCATTGCAAGATTATATTGAACATTCATGCATTCAGAATATTCCACATCAACATTTCTGCTCGATTTCAAAGCCTATTGACCTGAAGGAACCCGTGAGGCGGAGGACATGACTGACAACCATGTTTCTGCATCATTACAACGTGACTAATGTGACCGTAAAAACACCCAAATTACCTTCATCTTGATTTCATGAGTGATGCACAGCAGGCTGGTGATCTCATGAGGCATCTCAATTGACATGTCCAGGGTGAACTCTCTGAGGGAAAGCAATAACACACTGTCACAGTGTCCAGCAGCACACATCTGAGTGTGCTTCAGAAAAGACAAACTAGGGAAGGGCACACATAAATGTTTCGCTCGATAAATGAGAAATGATTTGCTGACAACATTGTGGTCGATTAACTGTTTATGCAGCTCCACTGCTTTACCACACTACATCACTGAACTTCAGCACTAAAGTTGGAGCCAGATTTCAGGAGAGAGCCAAAACACATAATATCGCTGACCTTGTGCTTGACTCTTCATCAGTCACACACACCTTCTTCACACTGACCTGTGACAATGGAAAACACAGGCAAAACCTCAGCAGTCACTTCATTCTCAGTGCAGAGCCTGTCACATACTATGAGATCCAGTGTGCTTGTCTTTCCTCTGAACTCCATGCAAAATAAATACATAAACAAAAACAGCCACACTTGGCCCCAGTTTTTAATTTCTCCTGTGACGCATGGTTCATGCACAAGATTGCTTAATGAAGGCAAACAAGTAAAACTGAAGACCAAACACTGCACTGCTATGTTTGATACGTGTTGCTATCTCAAACATTTTATTGCTTTGTAACTAAAAAACACATGCATAACATGCACCAAAAATCAAGAGGAATAATGAAATAAATCAAAATGATGCAGGTGCATGTATACACTGTAGAACAGCAGACTGTGTCCTCGGATTGTTTTCTCCTTGAAGGACTTTTTTGCCAGTTTCCACACTGGTGACAGCCTGCAGAATAAGAAGCAACACTTTGAAGTGGGATTTTTATTTTATTTTTTTTTTAGTTTTTGTCAGGCCTCCTTACTTGTGTTGTCTGGTTGAGAGCTGCACTCTCCTGCCAGGGAGCCACACTCCCAGGCAGGGAGAAGAGAATACTCCCATCCCTGATGATCAGCTCAGACACAAAGGTAACTTTAATGAGGACGGTCGCACTGGGAGGCAGATTGCCCACACTGATGGTGAACACATCCTGCAGAAAGCACAGAAATCACATCACATCACAACCACTGTCCAAATAAAGCTGCACAGCAGGAAGAGCTATTTGGGTGCCACTGGTTCTGGAAGTAAAAGTCCAATTCATTTTCCCATAGACAACACGATGTGACGCACAGCTGGAGCTCTTCCATGGCTTGGAGTGGAAGCTAAAGTCTCTGCTGTTGAGAAAACTTATCATCTGCACTTTAAATCAGTTCAGCTGTAATTGTTGGGCCAACTTTAAATGGATTCAACAACGTTTTGTTCACAACTGCAACAAGGGTTTTAAATTGGCTGCTGCTCTGATTCGCACCTCTGACTGGATTCTTCCCCATGGTTAAACCTATATGTTACATTATCCAGGAGAATTCTGTGTCTATGTCACTCAACACTGAGGATACTGTTGAAAGAAGAAATTGAAATGGGAATACAGAACATTTCTGGAACCAGCAGTTCCCACTTCACAACTCTATACTTCTTGCATTGATTTAAAGATCGGATGACATTAATGCCATGTTGTGAAAAGAGGACATAAAATATTTTGGTAGAAAATGCATCAGTGTAATACTTCAGAATTAGAGATTGCTATACTTAGAGCTTGACTCAGCATGATGAGTGTTTGGTTGAGAGCAGAGGGTGGACATACGGGAGCATCTTGGTCCATGAGGTAGGCTCCATGGCCTTTCTCAATAGCCTGCTTGTACTCCTTTCGAGCTGCCTCTTTCTCCTTCACCTGAGACCCAAACAGACACAAAAATAGAAGGTTTAACAAATAATCCATGACGTTAGTTACTGGTGGGTGAGGCTTGCTGCCTGGGATAATGCAACCACTTAACAATGAATCCAATGACTGAGCTTGCCCACATTTGCTCACAATGTGGACCAGAAACAAAGATGCTTACTGAATCCCTGCTGTACTGCACATCTGATGTGACATAAGACAACTTGTTAATCTGGTTAATACCAATTTGAACTTTTGCATTATCTCTATTATTTGCAGACAGGACATTTATAATATAATCCCCAACCAATAATTAAAAAACAGGATAATAAAGACATGCATTAAGTGGAGGTGAAAGGAAGAAATCTGGGATGAGAAAAGTTGAGTTTGGTTACCTGTCCCACCACATGTTTCCCATTGATGAAAGCCTCAAATCCACACACTGCTGCAGAATCAGCCAGTGGGAAGACATACTTTGCCTCAATGGGCGCAGAGCTCAGGTTGGTGTATTTTTGGAAAATGATGACCTGAAAGAGGACAGAGGAGAGGACAGAGTTTAACAGTGATGATGAGACGCATATGATGTCAGCGCTTTAATGAAGGTATGAGCCAGTAAACTCAGCAGCCCGGTAAAGATTAACATCCAGTTGTCTGATGCATTTTGGGAGGTTGAAATCAAATCAGATCACAGAAATGTAATCACAGACAGAAATGAAGAAAAAAACTGAATGAGCTGTTTCTTTCACCTGAGAGAGTAGATCCATGAGTTTGCACTTCACATGGACGGCCTGCAGGGGGAGCTGCTGACCAGAGCTGTCCAACAGTCCAGCCGTCACGTCCTCCGGAGGGTTTTTAATGCTTTCAATCCCGATGTCCTCCGAAATGAGCTCTACATGCACATGCGCACACACACAAGCACAGACACAAGCACACACAGACACACAACCATAAAATGCTTGTTTGCTTGTGCTGCAATTACAATGCTAAAGACTATGACTGACAACAAGTCACAAATCAGCTCTACAATATGTATGGCCAAGTATTTCATGAAATGAAAATGAAGTCTGTACTACTGAAGTAATTCTCACTGATAAAACACAACACCTTGAAAAAAAAACAAGGTCAATTGTGACACTCAAACACGACCTTACACACAGTAAATTCTATTCCACTGCTACTTTGTATCTCAGCGCACTTCACAGTGACTATGGTCTATTAACTTAAGTGTATTTGTGTTCTTCATTTTTCATGCTTCATGCTATAGTAGATTCTATGTGAGTCCAATCCAAGTATGAGTAGCATTATATATATATATAACTGTTTGTAATAATAATGCTTTTTCTTTTCTAGCCTTGGCAAAACCTGGTCTCTATGGCACCATTAGCTAACCCTATCAGTGCTTTGATGGGGACTTTGCTGACAAGCTTCATCAGATGTGTTTTTCCAACAGATACGCTCTCATTTTAATCTATGCAGCTGTCTGCATCAGCTCCCTGCATGCCTACGTCTCAGCAGTGTTAACAGCAACCTGAAATGTTTATTTACGCTCCCAGTCCATTTATTCTGACAATACATACGTAAACACAAGGTTTATGCACAATAAAAAGCCACGGAATAAATATATTTATCTACATTTTGCCACCAAGGGAGAGCAGAGTGTGCTGCTCTCTGGACAGAGACAGCCACACGCACACACGCACACGCGCGTGCGCACACACACACACAGCCACACACACATTACTTCTATACCACATTACCCCGAACAATGACAGACAAAACATTTCAAGTATTTTGCAGGTGTTTGGTGCTAACCTTGGTCAGAAGAGGGCAGAGCCAGCTCAGCTGAGGTGTTGATGGCAGGACTGAACTCCTGCATTTGGTCTCCCTGAATGCCAAACTGAACCACATACTTGAGTTTCACCTGATCAGGACTGTACACCACATACTCATCATCCTGGAGCACAAATATAATGAAATATGTCAGTGTGCACACTGCCACTTGAGCAATCGGTCAAGTATCATCACTGAGTTTGACAGCAAATTAAAGTGCAACTATGTATTTTTGGGATACCACTTGCTGTTGTTATGGCTGCTACTGTTCTCAGGGGTGTTTGTGTGTGTTTGTGCATATTCTTGTGCCCCGTGTGTATGTGTATGGAAACAGGACTCCTCCAGAAGAGGATCTCATCTTTGGTGACCAGTCCTCGGCACAGGAGAGATCCACTTAGTGTGTGACAGATTTGTCAGAATTGTGTTTTGGTATTGTGTTGGCAACCAGACTCGAATTGAGCTAAGTTTAGACGGGGACTGATTTGTACATACACTTAGTTTTTGGTTTGTTAGCTTCAGTAGGCTTAGGGGTGCTTTTTCTCCCTTGTATTTTGGTTCTCGTTTTGTTCCCATTTAAATAGTAGGCCTCATTTAGGAGGGTTTTGTTTTTCCATTTTGTTTGGTGTGGGATTTAGGTAGCTCTCATTTTTAGAGAGTTCTCGTTTGGTTATTATAACCTCTTCCTTTTGAAGAGTTCTCTTTTAGTTATAGTTAGTTAAACTCTCAGTCTTATAGAGTTCTCTTTTGGTTTGCATTGCTTAAACTCTTTCTTTTTTTGAAGAGTTCTCTTTTAGTTATAATTAGTTAAGCTCTCATTTTAGGAGAGTTCTCTTTTGGTATTTTCATTTGTTTGAAAAGCATCCACTCACTCTTTTCGTTGTCTTGGCCTTTTGCCTTTTGTGATTGAAAACAATTTTGAATACTTTGATTTGAATAAATAACTTCTTTTCAACCACTTCCACCGGTTGTTTTTTGTTACTTCACTATCCCTAGTGAGCTGAGTCGTAACACTGTGCTCAGAGGACACTTAGTTACACACAAAAGACTTTTCACAGTCATGAGTAATTTAGATCACTTCACTCAGCTTATAAAATTTGTTTTGCTGAACTACAAAACAAATTTAAGATCATGAAAGAAATATATTAGGATGAAAATCAGATAAGGGAGAGTTCATTTCGAGGTATGTGCGATCAGGCTTTTCTTTGTACACTCACAGGCAAACAGTCCTACCTCAAAGTATGAGAAAGTGTTGGGGGTGCAGCGGACTCCGTGAATGCTGTGGTATCCCTTAGGAGCCCGGCTCAGTGTGCAGTCTTTCCTCAGGACGTCCCTGCACTGTCCCAGCGCCACGTCACACACCAGCAGCAGCCGGGAGCCGTCTGTTTCACTGGGCCTGGAGTATTTCAAACTGGTGCTGTGGACAGCACGGAATACGAAGGACAAGCTTACTAAAGTGACATCTGGGTTCCCAAATGATGAAATGACTGCAGGCTACAGCAACACCCTCATTCTTAAAATTAATTTCCCTTTAAATTTGACTATGTTTTTTCTATATATGTAATTCAACTTAAGGACAAGTTACCTCACATGTCTCATGTTAGTGGAAGTATTTTTGAATGTCAAAAGACACCTTCTCAATTTCACATTTTTTACTCACCGAACAGCATCAGTAAAGTAGATTCCACTGCCAAGATCACCGAAGTCTGTTCTCTTTATCTCATGAGGCCTCACTCCAACATGGGGCAGCAGTAGACCACTAAAGAGAAAGTGAAAACTCTGAGTTTGAAATAAAAGACCATCACAGATTTCTTAACTACATTCAGTGTCATCATTAGTGTCAAATGGCATAAGAGGGCTACTGCTTGAATATTTGAATTTGTTGGCTGATGTTGACAAAACTGCATTTATTCACAACTGAAAAGCCAATAACTGGTCAGTCTAGAAAGAAAGAAAGAAAGAAAGAAAGAAAGAAAGAAAGAAAGAACGAAAGAAAGAAAGAAAGAAAGAAAGAAAGAAAGAAAGAAAGAAAGACATCCCTTGATTTGTCACACACAACACAGGGGTGAACATGCAAACTCCACACAGAAAGGCCCCTTTACTCGAGATAAGGGGCAGCAGGCACCGAAGGCATGGTGGAGGACACGCCCTCAGTGTCCAAAGCGCCCCAGGTGGGAATCGAACCTGAGACCTTCTAGCTGTGAGGCGACAGTGTTGACAGTGTCCCACCGTGCCACCAAAAAAAGGTCAGTCTATAAAAGGCTTTAAATAAATGAAATCAAGAGAACATACAATGTTCCTCTGGTGGTGCATTCCCTTACTGCACACAGTCTGGCTTACCGAGACAGGATTCCCACATAGTTGCTGGGGCTGGAGGAATGGAGGAGGGTCTTAATGTTCCCGAGATCGCTCCTAAAGTTTTGAAGCTCCACGACCCTGTTCACACGCAGGACCTGTTGGACCTGCTGGACCTGCACCTTGCTGCACAGCATGGAAACATTGGCAGGAAGGTTAAAATACGTGAAAACATCATGTCAGACTTCTTTCTTTCTATTCCACAGATTCCAAGCTGAACGCTCTTCAATGTTGATTTACTATTTTCAGCTGTTATACATCAATTTCTGTCTATCGTCTGCATCGTTTTTGATAATATAAAACAGGTTTTATGAGTAGAAATGAGTGTTATGGGGTATAGAAGCACTGCAAATGGCTGTCCTCCAGGCGTTTCAGAGGCGGTACACTACCTGTGCTGCAGCAGTGCGGTCACAGCCTGAAACTCGGAGCTGCTGCGAGGAACAGTGTCAATGCTGCACCTCAGAGCGCGGTACTTCCCCACACAGGAAGGCACGGGGCTTCCCAGAGTCATCTCGCTCACGTTCAGAATGTCTCGAATTAACTTGACGACAAGACACGATGGTGTTCATGTTAGCCTGGATATCCACGGGGGATAGCGGTGACTTTGGTTTATGGATGTGAGGTTATGGCATGTATTTCAGAATGTATGTGGGGCCTCACAGATTTTTGCATTGATCTATCGACACTTCGTGGTCAAACAGCAGAAATGTGTTACCATGCTACACATTAGGATTGTTCAAAACAAAATAAGACAACTTAGGTCATATCATTTTCGATAGCAGTGGCAATGAAACCTGTTTCACTGCCATTTGCAGCTTAATTTAGTCACTTTTCCAGCGTGTTAGCATGAACCAAGGACGCAGCTAACATGTGTGTACATGAAAGACCTTATAAAACACAAGTGTTGGTTGCTTATGTCTGCATATGTGTTGTGCTTGTATCCATTTGTTTGTGCATGTTGCGTGTTACCTGACAGAAGTCCAGTTTCTGAGAGATAATTTTGACTCTGCTTAGAGTTAAATCGATCTCCCTGTGCGGCAGCAAAGTGTAAACTTCTAACAGGAGAGACACCACCTCAGCATCTTTTTTTTCCTTACGTTTCTTGTGAGCCTGAAGCAACAAGCCCTCCGCCCTGCTCACCTATGCACACACACACACGTAAAGTTTTGTGGACATTACATAGGCATAGAGAGAAAGTGGAAATCTAACAGATTCATGATTAGACTGTCTCTTCTGAAAGGCGAACGTAGTTTGACAGCAGACTGACATTTAACAGAACAATCCACAGAAAAAAACTTACATCATTGATGCTGAGCTTGTTGACTGAAACACTGAGGATTTTGTGAAGGCAGCCCAGGGCCTCTGTCCACAGCAGCTCCACAAATACGCCCACTTCCTGTGACAAGTGTCCTGTGTTCAGCTTCTCCTCCAGCAGCAGCTGCCAGTCAAACAAGTCCCATGTCAATCAACTGATCAGCTCATTATATTCAGCTACACGAATGCACAGCAGCGGGGACTCCTACAGCTTCAGGTATCACAATAACATGAAGTCTCGCTCAAAATCCTACTAAGATGCTATTGATGTGAATCAGAAAACCTTTGTCATAACAAACCTTCTATAAAAAGTAGTGTGTTTAATGTGTTTTATTGCAAGACCCACATCCCAGAGACACTGACATTCTGGTATATCATGAAGTCAGGGATCTAGTATGAGATGCATTTTCGGTTAGCATTATGTAGTGCGGGCTGCACGGTGGCGCAGCAGGTAGTGCGTGTGCCTCACAGCAACAAGGTTGCAGGTTTGATTCCCTGGGCAGGGCCTTTCTGTGTGAAGTTCTGTGTGATGTTCTTCCCGTGCATGCGTGGGTTTTCTCCGGGCACTCCGGCTTCCTCCCACAGACCAAAAACATGCTCATTAGGTTAATTGGTGACTGTAAAATTGCCCCTAGGTGTGAGTGTGAATGGTTGTGTGCTTGAGCCCTGCGATCGACTGGCGACCGGCTCAGGGTGTACCCCGCCTCTCGCCCATTGACGGCTGGGATAGGCTCCAGCACCCCCCGCAACCCCGAAAGGGATACGCGGTATAGAAAATGGATGGATGAATTATGTAGTTCAACATCAATATACCTAATCACAGTCATGTAAACCTAAAGATGATGATGTAATGTATTATTATAATTTGTGATGTTGTATTTATTACTATGGTCTTACTATCATATAATATAATGCATATTTTTTCACCCTAAATATGCTCTATTAATGTGTCATATGGACAGGAAATTTTGTGAATTCACTGACTGGGCATGAATGATTGTAAAATCAAACTAAAAAACACGGTTGAAAAGGAATTGCACTCTTAGAAGATTTGGCACACGCTGCTACTGTGTGTTTAAATGTGTTTAAAATGCAGCTACATGAACACTCAATGTGATGATAAAATGATGAAACTATGCTAAAAACTACTGAATGCACAATGCCTTACAGTCAATGCCTGCAGCTGTATTTTTCTTGCTTTGGATAAAACTGTCAGGAAAATGTGTAAATTGTTTAAGTAATGTGTCGTGAGTGTGTGAGACCTGCTGGAGGGGGGCAGAGCCCAGGCCCTGGGCCTGCGGAGGGATGTTGCTCCTCAGCTGCAGACCAGTAGTCTGCAGAGTCTCTCTCAGGGCCTTGTACACCTGCAGGGCTTCCTCTGAGGTGGACAGAAACACCAGCATATCCCTCACTGCTGCCCTCTGTGAGCACAAACGCAGATCTGTTTAATTGACTATGTCAACAGTAAATTGTTCCAACAAACACAGATAAACAGTACAAACAACAAGGAAGAACAGGCAAGAAGTTAAAACTAACAGATATGACAGATATATACAGGGAGAGAACTGTTTGCAATGGTGGCAGAGACGACTTTTTGTTTGTCGAGCCCACAAACGTTATTATGTTGCCAAATGGCAAACAAGCAAATAAGGTCAGCTGTGAGCTGACATGCAGTACAACAGTGATATACTTAAGACTTCATACCGTGGATCCTATATCGTCCTTCCAGTACCTGACCACACGGTACTGCCAGCCTGTCTCCCCTTTAAAACTCTGCAGCTCCAGCACACACCAAGCATTGCTGTTTATCTACAGAGAAATGTACATTATTAATTACAGTAATTACAGTACTAGTGGGATAACAGAAGAAGTAAGCAGGAAATAAACTGCAGCAGTACCTTTTCCAAGACTGAATACTTGGCCACTTGAAAACTATCTGGATATGTCGGAAGGTCAGAATCAGTTTCAGTATAAATCCTGTGAAATTTAACAATTGACAAAAAAAGGGAACATCAGCTGCATTTTCTCATCATCACTTCATCTGACATTATTTTTTTTGAACAAATGTTTATGAACTAAAGGCTGACTTGGTTTTTAACTCTGCTGTGTTTTCCACCACCATGTGAAAAAGGTGTGCGAGCAGCGGCTATTCTGCCAGAGGTGTGTGGGGTGACCATCTTTGAATGGAGAACACTGAGATGTGGAGGAAGAAAATGATGAGATTTGAATGGAAATTATTGTTACGGTGGGCTGCACCCCCTGCCTGCACAGCACGCCCTGCCTGTGAGTGTGTGAAAGCTGCCGGTCTTTGACTGAAGGAGCAGCGAATGAACAAAGAGAGACAGAGAAAATCAGCAAGAAGCGTTACTCTCCTCAAATGAGTCTCAAATTGTGTGAAGTAAGGGCATAAAACACTATCACTCATGTGACATACAGGAATAGGCTGCAAATGATTGGCCAAGGCCTCACTCATTGATCCTAACTATGGAAACGTATCACGCCATATTTACGATTCTAAATGACTGTGAACTTTTACCTCCTGCACAATTAATTTTATTGACCGTCATTGTCTCCTCCATCACGAATCTGCCAGTGTTAATATAACACACTGCAGTGCATGTGCAGGCTAACATGAGCATGGCCGCTTTTCACACCTGAACTGTTCCAGGATGCTTCTGCTCCTCTCGGGAATCTCTGCCCTCTGAGTCTCGCTGACAGAGTCCATAGGCTTGGCTGGCACTGTGGACAGCTCAGGAACTGCTTTGCTCTCTTTGGACACTGCAAAGCACAGGATGGAACACACACACATGAATGACGCACTCAAACTCACTTGTGCCTGTACAAAGTGCAAATAAAGACGCCGGCTGAGACGAGTCGTGAGTCATTGTACTGGAGCTGGGTGGAGTCCAAAGTGAATGACTGAGGTTTTTTCACACTCCATCATTACATTTTAAAGTTGATACATAAAACAAATAATGCACATTTACAAAACTGCGGCTCGAGGTTAGAGGCACTGTGGCCTTCACCTTCAAGAACCTTCTGTTTACTGCTGCAGTAACAATACAAATTGTCCAACAGGAAGCAATAAATCTGCATCTTATTTCAAAGGAAGAATCTCCAACTCCGCTGCTGATTTATTGTTGTGTTGCTTCTGCAGAGCTTTCTCTGGTTATCCCTTGTCAATTCTATGCTGTGAAAGATATTCAGGCCTGGCTCCAGCAGGTCAAATGCAGGGGTTAATCAAATTCTGATTTTCATAGGCCTGGTCCTCCCACAGTTTCAGTTTGGTGCCTCGGGGACGCAGCTTTTGTCAATTGCTCCCCAAAGCTCTGGAACACACCACCTATCGTTGTCAGGGATGCCAGCTAAGAAAGCTAAACACTCAACTTCTCATTTTAGCCTTTAACTAGCTTTGACTTTAGCGAAAAAAGCCTGAAACTTACTGTACTTACGTACTGCTGCCCTTCTTTTAAAATATTATTCTGCTTGATTTTTTTTCATTCTATGTACTTTATTTTTCTTTTTTCCATCTTATGTTATACACAGCCTTCATTTTCATCCTTTTCCTATCTTATCCACTGGGTTTTATACTCCATCTTATTTTCCATCAATTATCCTGTTTTTGTCTTCATGTTCTGTCTCTTCTATGTGAAGCACTTGATGCTTTGACTGCTTTGTTGGTTGATTTAATTCTCTATCTTCTCCTATTTTATCTGGTGTTATCCACTTTCCTTAATAAAGACTCTGGTGTTTTTTTATTTTAACCGCCACAGCACCAAAGAAGGGTGTTTTTCCAGGGCAGCTTCAGAGTGACAATACCCACAATGAGGTTAAACCCGTGGGAAGACGCTCAGCCGTGGGCTAAAAAAAGGCTCATTTTAGTTAATCAAGACTGTTGGTGAATCTGTGTCCGTTGGGAAATTGGGAGACTCTTTCATGCTTGTTTGCTTCAGAGGCGCCTACTGGTAGAGGGGGCACACAAGGCGAAATACTTTCGGAGCCCTCGCCTATTAAGTCTCATATTGCTGACCGTTGATGTATTAAAGGAATAAGAGAGTTTGGAGACCTTTGATGTTTCTATTTTCATCCTTAGTTTTATTTTATTTTTATTATTGTCATCACTTGAGTCTTATACTCCATCTTACTTTACATTCATTTTCTAGCCCTGCTTTTCTGTTCTTTTATGTGAAGCACTCGATGATGTGATTTCTGTTGTAAAGCACTTTATGCTTAACTTCATGTATGAAAGGTGCTCCATGAATAAAGTTTATTATTATTATTGTTGGGGCAGCATTGGCAGAAGTGTGATGTCCTTCTGTCCTTCTTTGAATTTTGGCGAGTTTACTTTGAGTTTCTGCTGTTAACACATCATGAGTCATATCCACATAAAATAAAAAAGAAGTGTGAACATGGCAACAGTGAGCAGTGTTTACTGCCTGTAAGGACAATACCTTGATGTGACGGTGGAATCTGCTGCTGTGAGGAGTGAAGAAGAGGAGGTGAAAAAGCAGAGAAAGAGTAAAGGTCCAGCTCGTATTCATCCACAGGCAGAAGAGCTCCTCTCTCCAGACAGCTGTACACATAATCCACTCCGACTACGGGTGTTTTGTATTTATGGATGCTGCGCAGCCTGTTGGAGCTCAGGTTGGACACATCACTGGTCACTACCAGAGAGCACTGTGGGAAATGTAGGCAAAATCAAACAGCAAGTCATGATTTCTGTTACTGCATATGAACATGAACATATGTAATAGGCCCTAGAAGCAGGGAAACCAGGATGTACAGTATAATCATGCAAGCTGCATCTCCATCATACTGGACAAAGACATTTAGTTTAATATAGAAGATCAGCATAAGACCACCCACAGTTGACAATGATCACACTCTCTGACCTGCTTATTGACCACAAAGCAAATGCTGCCTCCATTCTTTGTCACTGCTGACTTCAGCTTCTTCTTCTCCTTGAAGTGCAAATCTTTCAGCTCCAGAAACACAAAGCAGTTGCCAAACACAGCCATGCCTGAGGAGAGGACACACCCACAGAGGTTCTATTATGAATGCCACCAGTGGGAGGGGTGGGGTAATGGGCTTTTCTGTACTTTAAATGTCACGATTGGTATATCTCGTGAAGTCTACAGCACAATGTTGCAAGACATTACCCCCTCTCATTGCTGTTATTATTATTATTGGATTATCGTTATTGGCCTGTACCCTTGTGTTTAACAGTTGTTTTATGTTTGTTCATATTGTTGTATTTGTTTTTTCTGATAATGTTGTTGGGCTGCCTTCTTGGCCAGGTCACTCTTGAAAAAGAGATTTTAATCTCAATGAGGTTTTTACCTGGTTAAATATATATATACATGTATAATGACACGTACATTGACGCACGCACGCGCTAAATGGATTGTTGGAAACCGAATGCGGAAGCAAATCCACAAAACAAGGGGTGTGATTAAAGTACAAAGCAGGCCACACAGAGACAGGATCTAAATAAAAGTTGAACTTATAACGTTACAATCAAATCGGGGCGCACCGGAAACAGCATTAGTTATTTTGCAAAACTGTCAAGCTGTGTTATGTTTTCAAATCGGTTAACAAACATGAAACAAATGAAGAAACTCACTATCTAACGTGACGTCCTGTTAAATGAATACATTGAAGTTTACTTTACTGTTAACCCCCAGGCGACGTGTCTGCGGTTGCTGCCAGAAAGCACAGGTTGACGTTTTATCTTTGAACCTCGAGCTCAGGTATTCAGCTGTGCAGTCCCGTCACAACTGCATATAACAGGGCAGCATAAAGCTAGCAGCAGAACACTTTTATTTTCCGGTGTATTTGTGCTTTCAAAATAAAGTCTGTGACGTTAAAATGAAAAGACTGCATCAAAAAACCTAGTGTTTATGTCAAATGCAATGAAATGAAAACACTTTTAGCGCATGTTGATTTCATCATGTAAAAATTCTCTACCATGAAGTAAAAATGTAACTAATAACACTGACTTGTGCTTAGTTATCCATCACTGCAGTGCTCCACATCCATGTTTTGGAGAATAGCCTTAACTGCTATTGCAGGGAGTACAATGCGAAGATTGATAATTATTTTGATAATGTCTGTATGGTAAATATGAAGCACCAGCTTATCTTAGCTTAGCATAGCATAATGGCTGGAAACAGGAAGAAACAGAGAGCCTGGCTCTGTCCAAAGGTAATCCAGGACAATATTACCCAAGTCTTCAGATCAAAAGTGCCTTTTGACACCTGTACCTCACTGTGACTCATAATTGTGGTTTTACGGCACGTTACTGTTTCCCATAGCTAAAAATAGGCTAGATAGTGATGTCACTCAACAAATCAGACATTCTGATAATTGCTCCAACTGAGGTCCCTTTTTTGTCAGGCTTTTAGATTGAATTCACTGGAGTGGATGTAGTCTCACTCTCAGTTACTGTAACTTGACAAACTTAGTCAGAGGCTGTCTTCCTGGTTCATAGCAAACAGAGTTTCCAGTCATCCACATGGGCTCCTCTATTTACAGCACAGCCAGTGGGCCATGCTGCCACCGTCTGGATGAAGAGATGCAGTATGGAAACCTGAATCATTTGGGCAAAGTTAACTGAATTTGCACCCAAGCCTTGTTCACCACACAGCCTCACACTGACACGACACATGAATATATGTTTGCTCTGTATGATGAACAGTAGACCAGTTGTATGTGTGTGGTCTGGTATGCTGTTTCTTGTTATTATCACTAACAACCTCAAGTTTTAAGGCCACACAGGGACTTATATAGTAGGCCCATACAGATGTGATATTTAGAGTGGATATGCACTTATAACGTCCTTATTTTGAAATAATACTGGTTATACAATATGTTCTAATAACACTGTCACAAATTCAATACACTGGATACTTCAAGAATACGCTGCATTTTTACCCGAACGATCTGCCCTAGAGCAAACCAGAAGGAATTTAAATGATTCAAAGATAACACAAATTTCCCATTTGAACATCTTATCAGATCTCAAATTCTCGTTTTAGAAAGAGGAAATGCTGAGAGCAGAACCAAACCTAGTTAGCAACAAAAAATGACAGCCTGAACATCTTGCAGTGGAGTAAAATGAAATAATCAGAAATCAAAAGATTGACTCTGGCTCTGGATGTGACACACTCAAATTATTCAGCAGACAGTAATTAATGTTGGTTTGTTTATTTGGCTGAGAATGACGGAAAAATGGTAATGAAGATGCAACATAGCAAGTGCAGAGACAGGAAGTGTGTGGATGGAGAGGAGAACTGAAGAGGACCAACACCTCAGATGGTACAGTAGACATGACACTGTCCAAAACTGGCACATGAAAGCTTACTTATATGGCACTGTACTGCACCAGCAACAATATCACCAGTTCAGCATCCTTTCTGTAGATATAAAGGTCCCAGGCTGTGATGCTGAATATCAGACGACTGGCAGCTGAGTGCAACTGATTGGCAAGTTTGATTGCTCTAAGCAATGCCCCTCTCCAGCTGGTAGTGGCACATTCCTGACCTCCTGATATCACATTCCATTTACCAGTATTCTGCTTTCTGAACATACAGTACATTAAACACTCCGTATAGTTCTACACTCCTTTGAAGTTCTTTGTGTTTTAATAATACATTATATTTATATAGCGCTTTTCAGGACACTCAAAGAAATAAAAAAAAAGATTTCATCACTTATCACAAATAATATTTGGAACAGTGCTCTGATTGTAAAAATCTTACTGAAGAAAGCTGACCTTTAGTAAAGTCATCTGGTGAGTGTTGCTTTAATGCTACTATTTCCATTTAGTGCTAAAACTAATACTGTTATTAAACACGTTGTAAATAAAGCAAAGCTTCTGAAAGTGTTTCTCTGCAAGGTTGTTACTGTACAAAAATCAATCAGTTGCACAGGCTGTCTGATAAATAAAGCATTACTCAGAAAAATGGCACAAACATGCATTTATTCATCATCAGCCCCACACAGTGTTTGAGATATACAGCTAAGCTTCTCACAGATCCATGATAGAAACCAGAAATATAGGCAGCGAGCTAAATGATCTCTTTATTAAATGGATACGGAAATGGAGGAAAACAGATCTTTTTAGCAGTGCTACATTGTTGTGTGGAGGATAGTGTTGTGTTCACTTATATCCACAGGATCCTATCATGAATATTGGAAAGCATACTGGAGCCTAGAACAAGCCCAGTTGCTCTTTTCTAACACAATTACTGTTCTATCCCAAGTGCATTTGGCTGTTTGAGTCAGCTAATTGCATTGACAGAGCTGTGAAGCACAACATGGCGGCACCAAAAGCAGGAACTGTAACTACTGTTAATGTATGCTGATGTGTACATCATTCACACACTCAGACAGTAAGACTCTAGGACTTGATTTGGCATAGAAATTTAACAGCACAAGGCTGGCAAATACTGATGGTGTGAGCTACTGAAGATGTGGGTGTAGTTGTGTCCAATAAAATTTCTGGATGACAAATTGGAGGATAACCGTATGAATCATGCTGGAAAGGAAATGCAATGATAGATTGACAGAGAGAACAGCAGGCGGCAAGTTAATCACAATCAGAGCTTTCTCTTGTCCTGTGATTGCTGAAAGTTGAAAAACAGAATGAAATCAACCCTGGATGCCTCTCTCTCTCTCTCTCTCTCTCTCTCTCTCTCTCTCTCTCTCTCTCTCTCTCTCTCTCTCTCTCTCACACACACACACACACACACACACACACACACACACACACACACACACACACACACACACACACACACACACACACACACACACACACACATCACATATCACATATGCAGCATCCCAGTGGGGATTTTCACAGCTGCCATTTCTGCCTGCCAGGACTTGCATCATCAGGTACCAGAAACCCCCAAAGCTTCTGAAAAGCTGCAGAGAGATGAGAGGATCACTGATAAAACCGAGGAATATTCTAAATCACCCACAAACCCAGAGACAAACAGAGAAGGATGGAGCATAGGTTGTGAAATTACTGCATTCCCAGTATTATTTAGATCAATCTTCCCAAGCCAAAATAAAATATATTTTCTTTTGATAGCCTGTGGGTGTTTTGTTACATATAGATCCAATCTGTTCATGTCATGCCTTAGCACTGCCTAACAGAGCCTACCGTTCATGTCTCCCATAGCATCTTGTGGCTAGTTTTTTTCTGACTCCAGCAGATGCAAACAGCAACTTATCTGAGTCATAGAGTATGTTTATGTGCTTAATTGGAGTATTACTTCAAAAAAAGCTGATTGTAGACTGGCTTTGATTGCAGATTGGCTTTGATACCTCGCTCCCCTCCGACCCGCCATCCAGACTGTCTTTGAGTAGCCTTGCAGTCGTGCCACAGTGAATGAGTCAGCTTTATTCAGAGAGAGATACAGTATGAGTAGGCTTTCTCATTACATTAACCTTTGAGTCTGTACAGTTGTGACCTGAATGTACTTACTGAGGGAATATTGTCACAACATTTACTGTCCGGTTGTAACATGCTGTGTAATATCTTACTTGAGTACTACCATGTAGCACCAATAAATCAGTTACAATTGATTCAGCACTCTGTTGCCTGAGTGTTGACTGAGACCAGATGGGGAGCACACATTAGGCCCATTTTAAAGTCTTTACAGTGCCTGCCTTTCAGTTTTTGTATTGCTAGTTAAATTATTTGACCAGCTTATTAAAGAATACATGGCCTTGAACCAGCTTACTGGTTTGATATGCATGCGAAGTGTGAACCGCTGGCGTGTTTCATAAAAGAGATTTACGAGTCTCGTTGCACAAATGGTTGCCACTCGCAAATTGTGGAAGTGCTCCATGACTCTTGCATACTCATGCATGGGTTATGAATATGAAATTTGTTTAGAACAGTAAAATGTGTTCAAAATGATGCAACAGGAAATGATCTCATCTTGCATATTTGGTGAAACAGGCATTGTGACAATCAGTAAAAAACAAAAGAAAAACCATCATTCAGTTTTATTCATTGAGCAGCACGGTGACTCAGAGATTAGCACTGGTTCTTGGCTGGAGCAGGGCCTTTGTGTATGGACGTTGCTTGTCCTCCCAGGGCTTGTGTGGGCTTCCTCTGGAGGCTCCAGTCTCCCCCACCATCAAAACATGCATCTGAGGTCAATTCTCTTGTCAGCACCCTTGACCAAGACAGTGACTTAGTGCTGGAGTTGGTCTCTGGGCTCTGAACAGTGGCTGCCCACTGCTCCTTGGGATGGTTGAAAAGCCAAGAACAAATTTCTCTACATCACATATGACAGAAAAGGAATCTTCTCCTTGTTAAAAACTCAGTTAATCTGCTTAGGACTGTATGGGAGCAGTTTTATGACAATTGATTGATAGTGACCAGACAACCCTACAACTGTCATTAGATCCTGATTGACACTGAATTATTGCTAAATTGGTGCAGTGAAGTATATGACTTCACAATCATCATCATAATCACCATCATCAAAAAACAGAAATCGCTGACTGAAATCAGTGAAAGCTATTGTAACTTGTAAGAAAATAGTTTGTTGATCATCACAGTAATGAGCAAATTGAGAACATAAGTTTTCACATCCTATAAATGTTTTATATAATCTTTTTTCTACTGTATTTTATAGTTTTATTATATTTATATAATTTATATCTTAATCTAAGTCTGTGGTATGTTTATTTACATGGATGCATTAGCCTCCATTGTCTTACAGCTTATATACTTTCTTACGATGAGCTTTCAGTCACCTGTGAAGTGTGTTAACCTCAGATGCATCTGGATGGAGGAGCAAATTATTACTGCTGTGGTTACTACAATACAGGAGGAGGAGTACAAAGTGCTGCAGTGTCTTTGTGTCTGACAAGCCTTCCAACTGGACTTCCTGGATTCAGTTTTATTTCCTCATTGGTACATATAGAACCATGTGCTGTTGCTGGCCTGAATTTGACATTGTACCTGTGCGTCATAGAATACTGCAGTACCCAAAACAGCCAGGAGGAGGAGCTCTGGCTCCTATGGTTGCCACCAAAGTACTCTGAACACAGACACAGGCAAGGTATGAGAATTTCATCCTGCTCACATTCCTGCTTTTGGGAACAACAAATGGTTATAATTTCCCTGAATGCTAGTCATCACCTCACACTCCAGACAGTTGTCATGCTGACTGATTTCATTCATGCCAAAAAAGTAAAGCACACAAGCTCCTCCTCCCTCATCCATCCTGTCTTTGTCCTTCTGCATCCTCCTCTGCCTTCCATCGTGCATTCACTGCCACCTGTCTGCTTCCTTTCTCTCTTCCACTGAGGTTATTTACTCCTCTAACTCCTCTTATTGTGCAGTATGTCACATTAGCTGGATTGGATGGGTAGATTCTCTCCATCTCTCTCCTCTTCCTCTTCCTCCTCTTGTGGCTCACTTAAGCTTGAATGAGAGAAGGGGGGAATACTGTAGCAGCAGCAGTCTGAGGTTAATGTCGCACGACTGAAAATCTATGATGCCTGCGGTGGCCTGCAGGGTGGTGGATGACAGTGGCTGCCCAAATATCAATATAAAACACATACATATACTGGGAGAGCAATATGAGGAAGCACAGGGAGAGTGTGCGCTGGGATATCAGCCCACTTTGTGAGGACAGATTTAGGGCTTTTCACCTATCCTCCAAAGGAAAAAAAATTATTAGAGTTTCCATGAAAAAATCAGGTACTATCAAGCTGGGTTTGCTTTTTAGGCACTGACCAAATTAGATTGCTCAAAAATTGGCAACAAGCACTTTGTCAGATTTTTGGACTTTGGATTTTTGGTCAATATTTAATGATTTCATATCATACTGTGATTATTTCTTGTTTTTCATTTCTTGTACAGCAGCTTGCAATTAAACGATGTTAAGCATTGATGCATTGTATAGCTTATTTAAGGAAATGCAAAAGAAAAAAAGTGTTTCTGCAAATATTGTTTTGGTATCACCACGCTGACGTATCATATTAGCATACTAACAAGACGGAGAATTGCAGCTGTGCAAGATGTGCTCTGGCACACTGCTAAATGCTAAAATCAGCATGCTAACATGCTCACAGTGACAGTACCACATGCTGATGTGTATACAGGCATTGTTTTTATGATCACCATCTTACACCTTGTCTAGACAGGATGCGTAGTGAAAGCGGCACATTAGCACATCAGCAGCAGCAGCTTCAGTCCAGCTAGGATACATTCAGGCACACTGCTGCTTTGTAGGTCACCTGGAAACCAAACACATTTAGCTGCGTTTTGGCAGCTCTCAAAGCCCAACACACAATCACTGTATGTTATGGAGCTTAAAAGTATACTTCTGGTTGCGGCATGTGGCGTGTAGACAGCTGTGTTGAGAAAAAGATGTAGCCCTCCTGAACTGTCAAATGTGTGAGAATAGACTGAAATACACTCACACCAGCAATTAAAATGTCAAAATTTAAGGACAAAAATCACTTAATTACAACTGAATTGTAACAATCAGTGGATTTGCTTGCAGTAGTAAAGTAAAACTGTGTACATTTTTTGTACTAAGATCAATGCTGGTGAACCTCTACTTGGAGAATTTTGCACCAGTAGCAAGCTGTCTTGACAGTGCTGATTCCCAGTTAGCATGCTCGATACAACTTGCAGTTTTTGTCTAGTACAGAAAAAAAAGAACCTTGGAGTGCTTTATTTATTTACATTTATTCATTCAGAGCGATTGTGACTGGCTAGTGCTAGCATATTCCCAGCTGGCTATTGCGTCAGCAGATAGCTCATCAGCTAGAGTAATTTGCCAACTCTCCAATGTAGTCACTAGAACCATATATTTTGCATTTTGTTGTGACAATTTCTGGGGTGATGGTCTGGCCTAATTATGACTTTGATTCAGTTTGTTAATAATAATAATAATAATAATAATAATAATAATTATTATTATTATTATTATTATTATAATTATTATTATTATTATTATAATAATCACAGCAAGAAGGTCGCAGGTTCGATTCCTGGGTCGGGCCTTTCTGTGTGAAGTTTGCATGTTCTTCCCGTGCATGCGTGGGTTCTCTCCGGGTACTCCGGCTTCCTCCCACAGACCAAAAACATGCTCATTGGGTTGATTGGTGACTCTAAATTGCCCCTAGGTGTGAGTGTGAGTGCGAATGGTTGTGTGTATGTGCCCTGCGATCGGCTGGCGACCGGTCCAGGGTGTACCCCCGCCTGCCGCCCATTGACAGCCGAGATAGGCTCCAGCCCCCCCGCGACCCTGAAAGGGATGGGCGGCATAGAAAATGGATGGATGGATAATCCGTCTTTGTATGTACCTCTCATACAAGAAAAGTTACATACAGTGGCATTTCTAGGGTCTCTTGGGACTCTAAGCAAGAATTCCCTGGGGCCCCCAACCCACCCGTGCATGCGACAACAATTTGGATTTTGCACACATAAATACACAATTTCTGGGACTTTTGAGATGAATACTGAAAAAATACATTAGTGGTTATCAAAGTGAGGTCCAGGGACCAACAGAGGTCCCTGAAAGCCCAGGCATATCAATAATTGTTGTTGTAAATAAGTGGCTGGCGCCCCCCAGTGGCCAGGGGCTCCAACCAACTGCCTGGCTTGTCTGTCCACAAGCCCCACCCCTGGTTACATGCACTGCTGTTTCACATGAAAACAGTTATGAACATGGACACAGGGCTAAAATGCTATAATTTTCATAAAATAAAAAAAGATGATAGAATAAGATAAACATACATTGAAAACAAAATACACAGAATGCATGACATAAAATGGAAAATAAAACTCACTGAACAATAATAATGATAATGAAATAAAGTTAAAAATAGAGCACATAGAAAATGCTGAAAATCTAGTAAAATATAACAATTTAAAATAAATACAACAGTGCATGAGTGGGAGGCAAAGCCCAAAGGCTTCAAGCCTGTGTTAGGAAAGTCATAACTAGTTAAAGGTTAAATTGAAGAGATAAGTTTTTAGCTTTTTTTAAAAATATTCAGCGAGCTGCTTCCTCAATATTTATAGGTAGTGTGTTCCAGAGCAAATTAACAAAGGCTGCATCCTCGATTTTCTTTCAGCTGTTGCTGGAAACCTCCATACACCAGCAGCAGATGATTGCAGTGTTCTTGAAGGCAAGAAACAAGGGATTTAGAAATGTAGTTTGGTCTTAGTCCATTAAGGGCTCTGTATGCAAGAAAGGAGACCTTAAAATCAATTCTGAATGTCACAGGAAGGAAGCCAATGCAGAACAGCTAAAACTGGACGAAAGTGCTCTCTCCTCTTGGTTCTGGTTAATAGCCGAGCTGCAGAGTTTTGAATGAGCTTAAGTTTCTCAGTGTTTTTTTCTTTTTTTTTCGGGAGGTCAGCAAATAGTATTTTTATCACCTTGTTGAGGTGAGACTTGAGGCTGAGATATGAGTCTAGTATAACATCAAGACTTCTAACTTCAGATTAAATCCAGGGAGTTAATTTCCCCAAATTATCAAACAGAATATCTCTCTCTTTTTGTTTTAGGGCCAAGTAGTAGGATTTCAGTTTTGTCCTCATTTAACTTTAAGAAATTATTGCTCATCCATTTACTTATTGCCAAAAGACAGTAACATTTATGTCAGCAGATATGTACAGCTGTATGTCATCTACATAACTATTGAAGCATGCATTGTGTCCTCTGGTGATGTCACCAAATGGCAGTATGCATACTGAGAGCAGTAATGGACCGAGGCAGCTGCCTTGTGCAACCCCAAAACATGTTTCTCAGACAAATGATCTCCAAGACTGATGTAAAACTTTCTCCATTTGATGTTTGTTTTAAACCATCATAACACACAGTCAGAAAGACCAACTAGCCATTCAAAATGATTGACGACGATATTATGGTCAGTCATATCAAACACTGCACTTAATTCTAAGAGGACAAGAACTGAGACCTTATTTTCATCAGAATTTAGTCTGAGGTCACTGATTTTTTTAGTTAGAGCAGTTTCAGTGCTGTGGCTTGTTCTAAAACCTGACTGAAATTCCTCCAGAATGTCATTTTCTTTGAGAAAGGAGTTAATTTATGTATGGAAGGTTGGATATTAACGTATAGTTGGTGAGTGCATTACCATCTAGGTTGGGTCTCTTTATTATGTGTTTTACAACAGCTGTTTTGAAGGCATCTGGAAAGATGAATGTTTGAAGAAATAAACTGTGAACACTCACTTTAAAAATGCCGTAGGGACAGGGTCAACATGAGATGGACAGTGACAGTCTTGAAGAGCTCAGTTAATAAAATATAGATTCAGTTTTGAAAAGCATTACAGCATTGCAGAGCTTGAGAGTACCTGTATCCCAGACACAGCCAGTATAGTTCCAGACCCACCGTTTTAGGTCTGTGCATGCGCAAGACTTGAAAAGTGGACTATGGGTTGTTTGCATAGTGACATCAAATCACTGTTGTGGCACGAAGTGTGGATGGAGGGCAGGAAGGGATTTTCTGCATAGGAAGCACTATAACACACACTCAAAATGCATGTTTTGTGTCAGGATTCCTGACAGTGTCGATGTTTTCACAATCCTCTTCCATCTCTGCAGCTCAGAATAACATGAGGTGACTGAGGAACCACGAAGAGTTTTCAGTGAGTCCCAAAAGTTGTTGTTTGTAAGGGTGAAAAATGCAAGAAATTGACTATAAAACACTGGAAAAAGCGCTTGTCTGTGGTCAGGAGGGGCCAAGTTGGATAATTCAATAACTCAAACATGCGTACGGCTGTCTGGCTCTGGAGGTTGATTATTGGGTTTGCGGAAGTCATTTGTGTTCACATCAGCAGCAATGCTGGCTCTAATTGAGATTTTTTTTGTAATTGAAGAACAAGTTCTTCACAATTTGACGTGGTCAGGTGGGGGCAGTGTCGAGTAGCTGGTCAATAGTGGAAAAAATATTCTAGAGTTCCCAGCGATCTCTGTAATAATCTTGGCAAGTAATCTTTCTTTGCTAAACATACTGCTTTGTTATAAACAGTCGTGGTTTCTTTGTATATACTACACTGAACTGTGAGCCTAGTTTTACTACATTTTCTTTCAGGTGTTCAACAGAATCTCTTACTTTCATCAACACTGCTGTTGTTTAACCATGGAGAGACTGTGTCAGTGGACCTTTTTTTAACCTTTAGTGGAGCAATAGTATTTAAAGCAGATGACATAATATGGTTGAAATGTTTAGCTATGTTATTTAAAAACAGCCATATCTGTGTGGCTCAAATGATCTTATTATGTTACAGATTTTTTTTTCAGCCTTGCCATCAAGGAATCTCTTTTGAACCAAAAATTCGCTTTTAGACTTAAGGTTAGCATCAAAAAACACACACAAAAAAAGGTGGCCAGTAAATTCACAAGCTCCGTATCTTTCGAGTCATTTTTTTTTGTTGATTAATTTGTCATATCTAGTGATACCAAGTGCTATGAGCTCTGAGAATTCGGGCATAAACAGTGATGAATATTTAGATGGTCAATACAATGTAATGATGAGCACTGGTAATTCAGCTTTGAGCTCAAGAGCAAGATATTCAAATTATATAAATACACCTAGGTCAATGTTATTACACACAAACTGTGTAGAAAAAATAGCTGCAGTCCCTCCTCCTCTCCAGTCTGACTGATAAAAATTATAATTTGGAGGATAAGCCTCTATCAGTGTTGCTGCACCAGTAGTGCTGTTCAGCCAGCTCTTAGCTAAAAACATAAAAATGCACATTATAAGATCATTAACCAAAAAGAGTAATTAGCCAATGATCTGACATGAAAAAGAGCTCATTTCAGTTGTAGGGATTCTGTGACAGGAGAAGAGACTGGCTGTGACTGAACATTGACAATTTTAAGACAAATATTGTGCTCAGATGATGCATAAGTATTAAATAAGTTGTGTCATTACCACAATCAGGAGGACTGTGACTCTGGGACTCTCGGATATAATAGAGTGGCCATACTGTAGTCTGCTGTGCGACTTGCTCTTAAGGAGGAGACGGGGTATGAGTCCAGTTTGAGGGCTGCTTTTTGTGATATCTCCTTGTTCTTGACTTCAAGCGAGCCCTATCCCATAGAGAACTTCAAATATTTCAGTCAAAGTCCAAACTTTGCAGAAGCTGTGACCTCTTTTAATGAATTTTCATGAACTGGAGATCACTGGGAATTATAAATGGAAACAGCTTCACTGTCAATAGTATGCTTTGTTCATGGATTCACTCATGAATAAGCCACTGAATTACTTGAAAAATTAATTCATTTTTTGCGGGTCTATTGCACAATTTCTTCCTAATCTGTGGAGTAAATAGATCCTTTCAGTAAAACGCTGTCTGGCTGTCTTATGCTGTACTTTGTTTGACTCTCAAAGTCAGTGAAATACTTTCACATAATTTTCCTCTAGTTGTTCATTTGGTATGAACATCTATTGGTATTTTGCCTAAATTTGTAAATAATTTTTCCATCAAAAGCATGGCAAGGTAAATTTGAGCTCCAACTGTGATGTTACAGTCTGGTTTGAGATTTTTCTTCCTCTGATCTTGACTTCATGTGGATTCAGGTGGAACTTGTCTTTAAACAGGGCCCTTTGTAATTAACAATTCAAGACAAAAGTCATATAAGGCCCAATTGGCTTCTCTCTCAGAACAAATTGTTAAGTGGCAGCAATCTAACTCCTATCGCAGCCTTCCTCCACCTCCAACTCAGAAGAATAATGAAGAATGAAATTAAAGGACTGCATATGTGACTGCAGAGTTGAAATCAAAGTCGTTGTTTACAGCTGATAAGTGTCTGACTTGGAAACAGAAAATGTTAACAGACAATGAGCTTCCTTGTTATATAAAACAGAAAATTACCCAGCGCCCATTACAGTTCTGCATCATGGAGCACTAATAGAAGCACTGTAGATAAAATTCAGGTACAGGTGCAAACACCTCAGGAGAATGAGGTCGAACAAATGTATTTTAGAGATTCCCAGTCAGACAAAAATCCAGCGGGCAGTGAAATCTGACGCCTCCTGCCAAACAGTATTAAATTGGCTCATTTTGTCTTTGCTCTCACTCGCTTGCCAGGTTTCTGATAACATATTCAATATAAAGCTGGCAGCAAATTAATGGCTCCTGACATAATAAACAGAACTCAATACTGTTTGCTTAGCCTGTGGGTGTGAAAGCAATTCTCTTCATAAATGTTGGCAATAGGCATCCAATTAATTTACAGACTGTCAATATCTGTAGTTAACATGGAACAACAGGAAAGAGATTATATGAACAACTACAATAAGTATTTACATGTCTCTTACATCTGACTAAAAAGAACATTATTTCAATAAAATGAGTTTTTCATATATATGATATTATTTTCATCTTTAGCTACACCTGCATTCTCACAGAAGTTGGTAAGTACAAGCAACAAAATCAGAACCATAATAAAATACTGAGTATGGCATGAAACCAGGATACCTCAAGGATAGCTCAATTACAGTGACAGCAAGGTGAAATATTTGCAATATAATCACATAACTAGAATACCATAAGAAGCTGCGGAAACACTAGAAATAATTTCCAAATATTAAAGGAAGGCTAAGGTAACAAATATGTGCAGGAATTACCATATAAATCAGGTACAGATTTTTTTTGCTGCCAACTCATGGTGAACAAACTATTCTGAATGTGCGATGTCCATAAAAAAAAGTTGAAAATACTGTAAGGCTGTGTCGTGAAAGCAGAGAGGACAGAGGAGATATAGTTCATGCCTGATGAGGTCTATCTGATTGAAATGTTGCATTTAGCGTCATGGGAGTTAATTGACAATGTGTGTGGTTGTTTTTTTCTAATAAAAGACAGCAGACGACCTACTTTATATTTGCAGTTATCATCACAAAGTCGCCTCATGTTATTCTGAGCTGCAGTGGTTCACAGGATTGTGAAAAAATCGACACTGTCAGGAATCCTGTCAGGAAGGACTGAACCTTAGAGCAATTAAAATGCAGCTATTATCATCATGATGTATTCAGTATAATATACTTTGTTTGTTAGATGCTCTGTTTTAAAGTCAGAGTGACACATGGAAAGTCTGGAACAGCAAAACGATTCGACTGATCTATTAAAATAACTAGTGCTCTTTCACTTTTTTGTAAGGTCAGTAATGATGTCCCTGTCACAATCATTTAGGAATGATGCCTCTGTTTTTCCAGTGATCTGATTGGTCAGTGGTCAGGGCTGTTGGCAGGATTTGATTTTATCCTCTGAAGTTAACTTGGCCTGGTGCAGGTTAGCCATGCAGCACAGGTTACCATGGTGATCTGGGGCAAAGACAGGTTAGTGCAGACTCCTGAATTTTAATGTTAACTGGTGATGCTATAGACAGAAACGTTTGGTGCAGTGCTTGCTGAAATGAGGTACTGTGGGAAAAGGGGCTTGGTTGTTTGTTTGGCTGGTTTGGTTGGTTGATGGCAGCATGCTAGATAGGGAATGGGAATCGTGGGGTATTCTGGGATAGCGCCCCAATTTTTGAAGGATAGCATACCAGCTGTCATCATCTGTCCCTGGTCATTTGTCATTTGTCAATTGTTCATCAGAAATACATCAAGCACATATGAAAGACAAATGGCAACATAAGAAGCTCTCGACAGAGGAAAAGGAAAAATTTAAGTTCTGCCTGGATTTTGGGGCTTTCTAAAATATTGGCAATATTCTATTTGTGCCATGCGTTTCTATCTTTCTGTATCGTCATTGTCATCGATCATGTGTTGAATTAGGTTATTATTTCATGATCAGATGCAGAATCACAGTAAGTCCTCTCCTTGAGGCATGTGCAACACAAAAAACGAAACAAACAAAAAGCTCAGAAGTTCAGATGTCATTGGGGAAGTGGTTGAAGCAACTGTCAATTGTGGTGAAAGAAAGAAAGAAAAATGTATGTGGATGCGTTATACCTCTTTGGCCCGACTATTATTCTACAAATCCTCCCACATAACACATTGTAGACTATATAATGAGAATAATCTCTAATTTTAGCAGAAATTTAATTTTAAAATAAAAAATTGTTAAAGTTTTAGTCATGCATCTACTCTGTCTGTTTGTTGGTCAACTCACTATACACCAGCTGATCTTGCAGAAAAGAAAATGTTAGAACATGCTATGAACCTTTGCACTGAGAGTGTGGGTGTGGGCGGTTTGCCAGGTGAGCCTCTTAAAATTTGGGATCATTCCAATGCAAAATATACATGTTTTTAAAAAAAGTCCCACCCTGCTAAATGAAAATAAGCTGTTGCGGCTTACTGTCCCAGGGTAGGGTTGCCGAGCCCACTGAGGTTGGGTAGTACATCTGTCAGTCTCTTTTTCTCTACCAATTACTTTTGATGCAGTCCATTCTGACTGGACCTGGGTCCCACCCCTTTCCCATTTTTGCTAAGTAGTGATATTTGGTTTAATAGCGGAGTGGAGCAAGACGGACAAACAAACGCAGACAGATGGAAAGGTGATGCTGAAAAGCAGGAGGCTGAAGTCCCTTGATGCTGATACAGCCACATTTTTTAATCTACATTATTTATGTGATGCTTTTGCCAGTCAGTCATCTCAGCCGAGCGAGGGTACTGGTAACAGAGAGGAGAGAGCTCAGACTGAGCAGTGCATTAAGTGATACCAGTTCAACTTGTCTTCTGTCTCACTGCTTCAGCAGCAAAAGCTTGAAAATTGGGAGAAGACAGAGAAGATAGAGGTCGACCGATATTGTTTTTTCAGGGCAGATACTGATACTGAATAGTCAAGGAGACCAATAACTGGCATTTGGAACCAATATACAGTATATTAAATACTCTGTTAAAAGTAAAAGTCCTGCATTCAAAATCTTAAGTAAAAGTACAAAAGTATTAGCATCAAAGTATAGTTATCAAGTACGTAAAAGTACGTAATAAGTAAGTGAAAGTGCAGAATGGCCCATTTCAGAATAATATATATCACTGGATATAAAATGCTCAGTATGCACAAATAAAATATGTAATCTTGCACAGGTATTGCATAGGTGTAACAGCAAAAATAAATCACACAGTAGTGCAAACAGTAGTGTAGGGAATTAGGTCATTAAACCATTGCGTTTAATGTTTGCATAGAAAGGGGCACCAACCTTCATCAGATCAGAAGGATTTTAGTTATTTTCTTTTAATGCTTATTTAATAATTATTAATGGATTAATGGTAGATCAGTCTGATTATCTGAAACGTAAGGTCTCAATACAGTGATTGTCTATTTCCAGCTCAAAAGGACACTGTCTGATATATATATATATATATATATATATATATATATATATATATATATATATATATATATATATATATATATATATATATATATATATATATATATATATATATATATATATTACAGCCTACGAATGGACCCTGGCTGTCACTAGTCGCTCCGATCTGCACTGCATTCCAAGGGGAACAACTAGTCAGGTCGCGGTGTTAAGAGCCAATATTGGACAGAGATGCTTCAGGGGCTGGGGTCTCATTTATAAAACTTGCTTACGCACAAAACGGGGCATAAAAGTTGCGTACACAACTTCCTACGCAAAGGTTGTGATTTCTAAAAATAAACTTAGCGTGAGAATGTGCGCACCGGTACGCCAACTTTGATGCTTGCTTACGAACATTTTGGAGACAGGGGGAACTGGCGGTGCAGATGGTGAGGTGGTGAATTGAAGCCAGACTGATCTCATACATTTAATGTCATCACATATCATACTTATAGACCCGCGTAATCATAAACACCCAAGTCTGCAGTGTTACACATGTGTTCCTGTAGTGAGCCGTTAGGCCTACTACTGTATGCACAATGTTCATATATCATACTTCCATCTTCAAATGATACAGAACGGTGAATGGCACTGATTGATTAGTAGTAATTGTGACAAGGTGTGTAACAATCATTCAATTTGCTGAGAAAGCATATAAATAGTGCAGTGACGCTGCATAATGGATGCGCTGGCACTGCTGGAAGATCACGCAAATGGTAGGATCAGGATGGAGAGAAGTTTTAGGGACCACGGAGATTTCCGGGCCCGTGATGATGACTGGCTAATAAGCCGATTTAGATTCCCTAGAGCGGTGCTCTTGGATCTATGTGCTGAACTGGGCCCAGTGTTAGATAGACCCACCCGCCGGAACCGCGCCATCCCGGCGCATATCCAGGTGCTGACCACTCTGGGGTTTCTGGCGACTGGCTCCTTTCAGCGGGAATTAGCCGACAGGTAAGTGTTTGATATGATTAATATTATATAATGTTACATTGTCTGTCTAAAGCCCCTTTTGGGTATGATATAATTCAGTTAAATTATGTCCTTAGGTCTGGGATATTGCAGCAATCCCTCAGCGCCATAATGCCAGCCGTTTTGGATGGCATTATAAAAATGACCAGTCAATACATCAGGTTTCCTTACACTGTGGGTGAACAGGCCGACATTAAAAGGCAATTTGCAGCAATGTCCGGTTTCCCAAATGTAATCGGCGCAATTGACTGTACTCACATTACTATAAGGGCTCCGAGTGAAAATGAATTTGCTTATGTGAACCGAAAAAATGTGCATTCACTCAATGTACAAATTATTTGTACCTCGGACATGATCTTGACGAATGTAGTGGCACGGTGGCCTGGTTCAACACATGACTCATTCATCCTGACGCACAGTCGTGTAGGGAGCAGGCTGCAGGCAGGCGCTGCGCGTTGTGAGAGTTTGACTTATTCTTTTTGAGTTATGGTTGTTATTATTATGAGGGGTGCAAGCCAGGTCTCTCTCCTGGCATTTAAGAGTAGTAAGTCAGGTATAGTTTAGTTTGTGAGTTTGGTTTTTCTTTAAATGGGTTTAAAGCAAACCGCACAAAGGATGTACATACATAGAATATTACACCCTGCACATTGAATGAGACACCACAAAACACACAACCCAACATAGTATATGTTGCAAAAAACCAGTGAAAATGTATGCTGTACAAGATCCCCAAAAACCCCACAAAACAATGCAAGAACCACAATGTCCAATATTTACAAGACACCCACAAAATCCCGATCCAGTCTACAGACAACTCAAGGCAATCAACTTAAAATTTCGGGTTTTCCTTCAGCTCAACCAAAAAAAAAAAAACGACTCAGTTCATAAAGAAATAAAGTTCAGTTCAATTCAGTTCAGTTCCAAGTTATAACAGTCAGTTCTGAACAGGAGCAGGGCAGAAAGAAAAAAAACCTTCAAGCAAACTGAAAGGAAGAAGAAAAAAAAAAGAGTACTTAGTTCACTTACTGAAGTTAGTCAGTCAGTCCAGTCCAGTCAAACGGGGTAGTCCAGTCCGGGTTTTGACTGCTGGTTTGAGGAAGAGTGACCGGCTTCAGTGAACAGCTGATTTTGAGAAGTGGATGGAAGCGATCCGGTGTGAAAAGCATTGGCGGAGATCGTGTACCAGAGGATGAACAGACAGCGGAGGATGAAACGTCCAGAAGGGATTAAACGGCCTTACTCAAGTTTTAAACCGCGCTGAGCGTGCTGCTCGGTACGTCTCCCACACTCGCCTCTCCTGCTCTCCACAGAGTGACAGATATGGGAGTGAATTGAATGGAGGCGCGAACTGCGAACGAATGGGTGAGTGAATCGTGGATGGGTGTGTCTGTGGGTGTATCCGGGGTGTGTTTAAGGTGCAACTATCCTGGTGCTGTGATCCAGGTTGTCACAGCATGATGGCTGGCTCCTGGGTAAGTACATAAACACCATTGTATAGATTCTACCCATTAAAGCCTGATGTATAATTACTCTTCTGTTATACCTTGCAGGTGACAGTGGCTACCCCCTAAAGCGCTGGCTCCTCACCCCCTTCACCAACCCGCAGAGCGCAGAGGAGGTGCGCTTCAATGTGGCACACTCTCGCACACGCTCCGTCGTGGAGAGAGCCATCGGTCTCCTCAAAGCTCGGTGGAGGTGTTTGGATGCCTCGGGGGGCAGACTGCTTTATCACCCTGCAAAGGTGTGTAAAATAATAATGGCTTGTGGAGTTCTGCACAATGTGGCACTGGGGAATGCTGTTCCCCTCCCGCATGGCCTCCCTCGCCCACACCACGAGGACCCGGATCCACAACCACCTCCCCGACATGAGGAATTTCAGCAGGGAGCAAGGCTCCGTGAAGGTGTCATGTGGCGTTTTAAATAAGACGGCAAGTATGTTTCATTTTTTAACAAGATCTTTAATGGAGCTGGCAATGTCAGACATGACCTCACACATGTTGCCCATCGCTGTGCATACTTGCTGGAGCTCGTCACGGACTTCATTAATGGCACTGATGGTGTCCCTTTGTGTTTGAAGGACAGCGTCTGTCAGGATCCGACCACTTCTAGGTGCGCCATGCAGTCGGGACGCACTGGTACTGGGGACAGCCAGGCCTTCAGCCACGGTGCCAGGACACGCCGTGCCCAGAACCTCCTCGTCACCCACCGCTTCCAACTCCACAATGACTGGGGACACAAGGAAGTCAACTACCTCTTCTGTACTGTACTTTACCAGTCTCCTCTGTGGTCTCTGCCAAAACGGTGTCTCCTTCCTTCTCTGACACTTTGCCATACACGCTGGCCGTACCAAGGATTGAGGCTATCTTGGTGTCCAGCGGTGTGGGCTCGGGTGCGCCCTTGCCCCCACCAGTAGCAGATGCGCTTCGACGGTGCCATGCCACTTTCTTCTTGGCCTCCACCTTCAAATCCGACCACCTCTTTTTAATTTCTGCCACAGAACGCTCTGTGGCACTGTAACTGTTCACTGCGGTGACGACGTGCTGCCACTCATTTCTTTTTATTTTATTTGTGACGCCACTACTGTGACCACCAAACAAAATATCTTTTCTGGCCTCCACCTCACCCACAAGCACCCTCCGTAAAATTTCTTTTTCTTTTTTCTGCCATGATCGAACGTAAAATGCCATTGATCAGCAGGCATATTTATATGCAAAGACATTCATGAGGTACTTTGCATTGACCATTCATGGTAAAATGTGGGTCTGTCGGGGGCGGGATGTGAATCCACCTACGCAATCTTCCACGTGGAGTGTGATTTATAAAGGGAAAATTGCGTATGAGTACACGCGGTTTTATAAATCCGAATATTTTTTGGGCGTACGCCATTTCCAGCTTTTGGGCGTACGCACACTTTTAGTATGGATTCCACGCAATGTTTTACAAATGAGACCCCTGGTCCTTAGGTGTTGGTGACAGAAGAGTTGCTATTTTTGGTGGCTATTTCACCCAGGCAGATGGGTTGATGGTGGCTGCAGGACTTTGGTCCAATGAGGTTGATGATCGTATGGCAAAACTTTGCGGTTAGTAATAAAGTTGAAAATACTTCCGATGGCTGGTCCAAAATATTATTACATGATTGCCTTGACGGTTAAAGAAAAGAAGAGTTCGGCTTTAACTTTGTTATGCGATTTAACGTGGCGAGTAAAAGTAGACAAAAGATTACAATAACACGCCAACAGGCGGGAAAAAGACAACCAATGAACAAAAATTGAAGTTACAAGAAGACTGGAAAAAAATCTAAATGAACCAATCAGAGCCAGAGGCGCGTCTGAGGGAGTGTCAACTTGTGGTGAACTTGTGTTGGTTCAAATTTTCAGGCTGCTCTCTTCTTGATCTTACATACTGCAGCTTTAATGGCAACATTCTTCAATACTAATACTAACTTATATGATAGCTAATAGTATAACTAACTAATAGCAAAAAGAAACAAGGAAAGCCAGATTATATTTGGTGAATTAAGCACTAATAATTATAACTGTCTCATGTCACGTATCTAAAACCACGCTGCTAGTCTCTAGATGGCAGTATGGTTCCATGGTAGAAACCCGGACAAAAACACTTATGAGAATTTAGATCATAGTTTTGTCATTTGACAAGCTAGAAACACGGGGAAAACATTGGAAGTTGAATCAAACATATAGTTAGCATTATCCTGATGTGGTAGGCAGGTGACTCGTCTTGCACAGGACATCTGTGTTGTTAGTCCCGTCCAGTTTGTTGTTCAGGTGAACAACCAGATGTTTGTACTCACCCACAATCTCAATGTCCAATCCCTGGATGTTCACTGCTGTCTGTGGCACCTTCTTGCAGAACTCTATCACCATCTCTTTTGTCTTGCTGGCATTTATGTGCAGGTGGATCACTTCACACCGTTTGACAAAGTTGGTTGACTTCCCTGTATTCCAGTTTGTTCCCCTGTGATACATGAAAAACAATGACTGTTTCATTGGAGAACTTCTGGGTGTGACAGCTGTCAGTGTTGCATCTGAAATCTGATATGTAGAGGGTAAAGAGGAAAGGAGAGAGCACTATACATTGCAGAGCCCCCGTGCTGCATGCTACTACATCAGACATACAGTTGCCAAGCTTCACATGCTGAGGTCTGTTGGTAAGGTAGTTGATGGTCCATGCAACCAGGTGGCACTCTACTCAAGCTCCTTCCAGCACTGGAGAAGTCAAAAAACACAACCCAACCCTCGCAGTGCTCTTGGTGCTCTCCAGGTGGGAAAAGATCGGTGGAGCAGGTAGATAACTGTGTCTTAAACACCTATGCCTGGTCGATATGCAAATTATAACGGGTCCAGCTCACAGCTGTGACCATGTGATGCAGGTGGTTCTGTATGATCCTCTCTAAGGTCTTCATCAGGTGAGAAGTTAAGGCTTCTGACCTGAAGTGTTTGGGCTCTCTGGGATGTGAAGTCTTTGGGACTGGAACCTCAGTGGAAGCTCATGTGGAAGATGTGCAGAATGATGCCACAGAGTCGATCTGCACAGTCCCTGAGCAGGC
This sequence comes from Chaetodon trifascialis, assembly GCF_039877785.1. Classification (NCBI taxonomy): domain Eukaryota; kingdom Metazoa; phylum Chordata; class Actinopteri; order Chaetodontiformes; family Chaetodontidae; genus Chaetodon; species Chaetodon trifascialis. Next base: position 5,227,111 of record NC_092067.1, on the reverse strand, counting down.
TGGAGTTTATGTCATCAGGTTGTGTAGTCTTCCTCGCCTTTATGTTTCTGAGCTCCTTCCTCATCTGATCTGCTGTTATGGAGAGGCTGGGGAGGGACTGGGGGGTGGCTCCTGTAGAGTGAGGTAGGGGGAGAGGTATGCAGTCACTGATGTGGCGTGGAGGGGGGTTAAGTAGTGTGAGGAGGGAGCTGCTAGTGTCATTGATTGAAGGAGGGGGGTGCAGAATCATAACATTGTCTGATCTGGACTCTAGCAGGTGGTGGAAGGAACAGTGGCGGTCAAATCTGTTGAACAATAGATTCAGCTCATCAGCCCATTCCTGATGTCAGGATTCAGGGCCCCTCCTACTGTCACTGCTGTGGCCTGAGATGGTTTTCAGTGTTCCTCCTGGAGCTGTCCTTGCCTCTCCTTATCTCCCTTTTCAGCTCCCTCTCCAGTCTCTTCAGCTCATTGTCTCCAGATCTAAAAACCCTTTTCTTCAGGGCTTTCAGTTCCAAAGACACCAAGGGATTGTTATTTTGGGAACACTGTGCCTTCCTGGTAGGCACAGTGTTTTCCACATAGAAGCTGATGTAGTCAGTGATGCAGATTGTTAAAGTGTCCCTTTGTGGACTTCACAACACTTCTCAGGGGGAGTGTTCCCTTAGTGCCATACTGTAGGCTACTCTTCTGACCATCTTGTCATATACCTTTTTGCTGGCAGTTGTTTATTCACCAAGGGTATGTAGGCAGGTAGCAGACGAACCAGGTTGTAATCAGAGTGCCCCAGTGGGGGGAGGGGTGAATAACTATAAGTGTCCTTAGTGTTTGCATATAGTAAGTCCAACGTTCTATTGTCTCTGGTGTGGCATTTAACATACTGGGTGAAAGTGGCGAAAGTGGAGGACAGGGAAGCATGATTGAAGGCGAGGAGGAGAGTCTGGAGGTGCGACGTCTGCAGCTGTGAAACAGTGTGTACCTGCCACTGCAGCACTGGCCAATGGGGGATGTACATTGTTATCGCGATGACCTGCAAGAACTCCCTCTGGAGATAATATGACCGAATGCTGAAAGCTAACAGTTCTATGTCTCTTGTTCTGATGTGCCCTGGGTTACACCATCTGGTGTTCAAAAATATAGCTGTGCCCCCCCCTTACTGCTCTCTGTCGCTCTCCTGTCTGCTTTCAGCAGTTGAAAGCCATCCAAAGCAACATGTAAGTCTGATGTGAGTTTATTCAGCCATGTCTCCGTGAAGCACATCATAGGTGAAGCACTTCCAGTACTCCCCCTGCACTCTGGTTAGCACCATTAGCACACTTCCCATAACAAGAGACAGTATGGATGGTTCATACCATACCATAACTCTGTAGCTTAATCTATAATAATATGTAGCAGAACTGGCCTGTAACTGACCCTCTGTTCCCCTCTCTGCATTGCTCAGGAGAAATGGAGTTATGAAACAGCCTAACTTGTAAGAGTTACTGACCATTTGGAATGTTCACAGGGAGGTGTGATTTTGGAGATAGACGGGATGTCTGGCTTTGAGACATCTCCTCCACATTCTTTCTGAAAAGCAGGAAGTGCCGACACCTCTACTTCAAATGGGACCTTTTGCTCAGGATGTTTCTCATGGAGATGCTAATTCTTTCTTGATAGCCCATGGGAGACAAGTACAATAAAACTGTCTGGATGAACAAATGCCATGTCTCAGAGGAATCTACAAATCAGATAATGCTGATGGGTTGTAAATTTGACATTCCTGAAGCAAACTGTGCTGTGTGTCTGTGTGCCTCTTTTGTAACACACCAGGATAACTAATCTAATCTCTATGTTTGATTCAACTTTGGATGTTTTTACATTACTAAACCCAAAATGTGTATAATATCAATGCTTTTCCGGTGTTTCTAGCTTACAAGATGATGAAACTGTGATTTTAACTCTCCCAAAAAGTTTGTCTGAGTTTCTACCATGGAACCATACTGCCATTTAGGGGTTCGTAGCAGTTATGTTGAATATGCTTGGTGTGAGACAGTTATTAATAAGTTACCATAATAGTGATAATCATTTTCGGCTTTTCTTTATTTCTTTGTTATGTTGAGTTAGTTATGCCCTGAATCATCATATATATTAGGATGAGTATTAGACATTGTTATCATGATTATTTTTGAATGTAATCATTTACCCATAAGAATTGTCTAACGCATGTTGTGAGCAATGTTGAAATGCCATTGAAAATTGATCATTCAAAATATATCTGATTGACTATGGTGAGAAGCAGATGAGCCCCTCCTAGGAATCATTAATTATATAAGGTCTCTATAAGGTGAAATCACATTGCTTGCCTGAAAGCCATCCCACATACTTTTCTTTTCTTTTAGTAAGTTCAGTTTCATTCTAGTTGTTAGTCTTGTTAAGTTGTTTTTCCGTTTCGTTGTTTTTCCAGTATTTTTGTTGCTGCTCATAGTAGCTTGATTTCATTCTTCAGAAAACGTACTTTTCTAGTTTTTCCTCTTCGTGAAACTTTAAGTTTTGCTCACCATGTTAAGCCTCATGATTTGTTTTGTTTTTGTGTTAAAACTCTAGTCACGTAATAATAATTAATAAAGCCAGCCATCGAAGAGAATCTCAATTTTATTATTTAATCTGAAGTTTGCCATACGGTTGTCAACTATCCACACTGAAGACCTGCAGCCAGCCTCGAGCCACTTGTCTGGGTTAAATAATCATCAGAAGCCGTTCCTCGTCTGTGGCCGACACCGGAGGTCCTCCAGCTTCTGAAACATCCCTGTCCAACATCCTCTCCACATTTGTCCGGCAGACCACAGTACAGATCGGAGCCACGGACGACAGCTTGGAGCTCTTCGTGTCATTTCAGAGCAGACACCTACAGGAGCATCGCTGGCAAAGTAGGCATGCTTAAGCGGGTTTGAGTAAGAGTTGGTCCGTGAGGTTATGATACTGTCAGTTTGCTTAAATTCTCTCAACGATTCATTCAAGAAATTAACTTTACATTTGCGTCCCCATTTTTCCTTTAAAACTACTATCACCAAACTCATTCTGCCATTGTTTTGCCATAAGTTTCTCTCTGCAATTGTGTTACTTCATGTCACTGATATGTTCTGTCGTACTATTCATGACTCATTATTCATTATTCATAATTCCATCCATCCATCCATCCATCATCTATACCGCCTATCCCTTTCGGGGTTGCGGGGGGCTGGAGCCTATCCCAGTTACAATGGGCGAGAGGCGGGGTACACCCTGAACCGGTCGCCAGCCGATTGCAGGGCCATTATTCATAATTGTGTTTAATAAATGAGACTTTTCATTCAAGTCGTGGTCAGACGGTGTCCTTTTGAGCTGGGTATAAACAATCCCTGTATCGAGAGTTTATGCTTCAGATTATCAGACTGGTCTACTGTTGGTTCATTCGTTAGCATTACTTCAGCATTACAAGACAAAATCAATAAAATCCATTTTAGCTGAGGAAGGTTGGTGCCCTGGTAGTTTATTAATGAATGCAACATTAAATTAGGCATTTAATAAACTGATTCTCCTACAAATACATACATTTATTTGTTGATTTTTATGCTATATTAATGATCTGACTCCAAAGTAAGTAGTAGAGTAAAAATTACAATATTAGCCTCCAAAATGTAGTGGAGTAGAAGTCCTAAATAGCAGGAAATGGAAATATCAAAGTAGAGTACTAGTATCTCAAAATTGTACTTAAGCACAGTACTTGCAAATGTTACATTCAGACATACATAAATACAACATAGCTGCAATACCAGCAAATCAGGACCAAGCATGAAAACATAATCCCAAGTGGTCTATAGCTGCCATGCCTTTATCATTCTTCTACCATATAGATGATATGATGTGTCACATTTAAAGTTTCAATATTACTTGAAGTAAACAGAAGATAAAATGAGAGGAGGATGACTGACGGGGTGCCAGCTCCACCAGGCTACACAATTTCAGGAGAGCTGACCTTTTCTAACAATCAAGGTCAGCCAGTAATGGAGGGGATCCAAGGAGGCGTCCAATCTCATCCTGGTGCTGGCAGCTTCCAGCCACAATTGTTTCCGCATGGTATGTATAACTGGTTTGGTAAAGCACTGTAAATACATATGTGTAGTTGCCATTAGATGTGAAAAGTCTCTATGTGTCAAACAAGCTGTCATGTACTCTTCTGTTAGTGTTTGCTCATATGTTGAATCCACTTAATGCAGTTCTCTTAAATAATTCTTCAGGTGGAGATCAATGGTGAGGAGGCTCTATCTGTGCAGTTAGGGAAGGCCTGAGGATAACTGTATCTTTTTCATATGGTTAAGTTGCAGACCCAAGAATGCCAGAGCACACGCCTGGAAATAATCATGGCCTAATGTATCAATGACAGGCTTGAGATAGTCTTCACATAGTGGGCTTCATTTTCGACTCCGCCGCTGGCGCGGCGCAGGCTGCGCCATCGGCGCAGTGGTATTTTCAAGCGGCGCAGGCAGGCTCACGGCGCATTTGGTATTTTGGTAGACCGAGGCGTACAGCGGTGCGCCAGGATGGGCGCTGCGGCGCAGTAGGGGGGAGGTGTCGCATAATGAGCCGGCGCATTGGAATTTTCGACCATTTCGGTCTGCACCGGGGCGTAAAAATGCGCTGAAAGCTCGCCACCTCAGACCTGGTCAACTCTGTGCGCCAGCGGCGCAAGTGGATTTTCATAAACCGGCGGAGTTGTGCGCTCACGTCACCAACACCTCACAGCCAGGTTTCCACAGTGTCTGTCATTTCACTGCGATCAATTGTTAGCAACAGCCGCGATTCAATGCAACTATCTGAGTCAGCACATACAGTCAGACCTAAATTTATATATTTTGATCCGTATCTCATCTGACCTCATCGAAAGCGCGTTCGGCACGCGTAATGGTCACTCAACCTGACTGAATGTACACAGGTGAAACAGAGATGTCTGGTGATCTGTGACTCAAATTGCCTGATGACAAACGTGTATGCCACTTTCCCCGGGTCGGCACATGACTCGTTCATCGTGGCGAATTCTAGCATCCCTACAGTCTTTCAGGGGGACACCCCTCTGGATGGGTGGCTGCTAGGTGATAACGGCTATCAACTGAAAACGTGATGACGCCATATATCACACCGTCAACAAGACGGCAGCGTGGTTTTAACGGTGTTTTCAGCAGTGCTCGGTCAGTCATCGAAAGCACACTGCGATCAATGATTAGCGACAGCGACGATTCACTGTAACTATCTGAGTCAGCACATACAAGCGCGTTGGGCGCGCGTAATGGTCACTCACCCTGACCGAATGTACACAGGTGAAACAGGGATGCGTACCAATCAATTAATGTCGCTGTGCCAACAAAAACAGCCGTGACATCCTACAGAGCATATATACTGCATCTATCTCAGAGCACTCGAGAGACAGAGAGAGAGAGACACATGAAAAAACGTAAGTGATGATCGTTGTCCGCTATTACCCACGTCATTTCATTCCAAATACAAATGTTATCATTGTAATGCTTAACGTTACCTACAAAGATGGAGTATATTATTGCTTTGAGAAGGAGGAGGAGGAGGATTTACCATCTAAGGACCTCATATTTAGACATCAGAATCAGAATCAGAAATTCTTTATTTATCTCCGAGGGGAAATGGTTTTTGTTGCAGTGCTCAAAACTGCAACAAAAACAAAATATACCACAAAATATAGAACATCATATAAAACAATATATATATATATATACTGAGAAAAAATAAACAGTATATACAAATGGGTGTGCAAAGTAATACAAACGGATATCAGGAGACATGAGTGACGTCAGTCTCCTGGAAACCTGCCATGCGCCTCGCCAGCGGCGTTCTTAAAGGTGAGGCGAGGAGCTGCTGTGATTGGTGAAGAATTGACTCGGCTGTGCCAAACCCACTCCACGCCTTCTCCCCTCCCTCTTTCCGAGTTGCGCCGCTGGGTGGGACTGAAATGAGAAGGAGGTGGAGATGCGCCGCAGGCGCAGTTTACGAAAATACCAAAATCTGCGCCGCCACGCCCCATCGGCGCAGCGGACCTGACTTTGCGCTGCGCCTGCGCTGCGCCAGTGGCGGAGTCGAAAATAGAGCCCAGTGTCTCAAGTGACCTAAAAAAATTGAGCAATTGACTAGCCTCACTTGCTGATTTACTTCATAAACAGAGGAAAATACCATCGGCCTCCGGCCTTCACCTCTAGGCCTTCAACAATACAAATAGTAAATGTTTCATATTTTCTAGTAGTCATATGTCCATCTTTGAAGCCTTATCAATGCACCATGCTTAGTGAATCACGAACACAGTATAACACTAACATGACTGAAAAGTCTATCCCAGTCTTCTCTGTTGCAGCTTATACAGGTTATAGTAGACAATGTGAGGACCCTCTACAAACGGAACCTGGAGCTGGATGACATTTAAGAACAGTAATGGCAAATGAAGGGTGCTTTCTTTCCTGATGGTGATGGTTGATGGTTCTGGAGCACCACACATTCTGACATTATTTGGCAAGCCCGCTTGGGAGAGACCCTCAGGCCGGAAACAGTTGAAACAATAGAAATGTACTTTTATCACACATAGTTAGCTGCACACACTACATGCTTCTGTGAAATTATTTTCTCCGCATTTATCCCATCGAGGTCTGTCGATCCTCCGTGGCAGACCAGGAGCAGTGGGCTGCCAGCCGACGCCAACGCTGGCGCCCGGGGACCAGTTCTCCTTCGTCACCATTGGTCAGGTAGTGATCTTCTTGGGTTACTTAAGGAGGCAACCCCGGGTGAACATGCAAACTCCACACAGAAAGGCCCCCTTTTTCCTCGAGTAGCAGACACCGAAGGCATGGTGGAGGACACGCCCACAGCGGGATTCGAACTGGGGACCTTCTAGCTGTCAGGTGACAGTGTTACCACTTGTGCTAATGCTAATACTTGATAACCCTGAAGCTCATCTTTATCCTGGCCCTGCGTTTACCAAGGGACACATTTAAACATGTTTGTGGTGGTGTCTGTAGGTCAGGATAGGGGATCATCAAGTACCTATAGGTGTATTCCTGTTCCCAAGTTAGAGTCCATCAAAAAGCTGTGTTGATAAAGGGAGAGAGAAATGACATGATCAATGTCACAATTAAACAAGCAATAGAATCAATTGTGTGTATTTGCCATACCTTGCTCAAACCACTGACTGTGATGAGTTCAGGGAAATGTAGGGACACATGAACCAAGCCCATCTAACATCCACCATTTATTGGTGGTCAGAAGTCATCTGCAAAAGCATTGCACATTAATTCCACAGTGAAAGCACTGAAACAAAAGTACCAGTAAAGGCTATTTAAAGGAAACCCATTGTGCTTATTAATGGTGACAAAGTACTCTGACAAAGTCTATACTGTATGTGTCTATTTCTGACAAATGTGCAAAGTCTGCTGTGCAGCACCATTACAAAGCTTACCTGCATGTAATGTACATATGTGTCACCAATCAACCAATAAAAAGGAGTACCAACTAGTTTACCTGAGTACTGATTCTGTGAAAGGACTTTCTATTAACATTATCACTAATGTTCCCCTAAGGGTCCAGTGATGGATATGTATGTGTAATATACAGCACCTATGACCCCTTGGAGGAATCATATGAAGGAATTCTAATACATATTCAAAGAGTTATTCCTTTTTTCTTGACAGCCTTCCTCCCTTTTCTTTTTATCCACACTTACTAGTTTTACTAATGCAATATACTGGCGATTCTTGCTTTCTCCTACAGTTCTTAAGATAATTTCTGACTGCAGGACTTTAAGACTTCAGCTGTTTTGTAGATTTCTGGTTCCTTTCAAGACTAACAGCCCATGGAGCAAAAGCCTCAGAAAGATGTCCTATAAGGTGAATGTTCCTCGTATTTTTCTGGCAGATATTCTGACTGAAGTCAGTCACTTTCACTGGTGCTGCCTCCCTGAAATCTAATTTCATGCTGCTCTCACCGTGCAGCATGCTCTGGTTACGCTGCTGATCTAATATTTCAGCCGTTAGATTGATTTACATAGCTACAACCTCTATTTGGAATGCTTCTTGGTTAATGTGGCATTATTTTAATGTAATAACTGAACTTACATGATTTTTTAATATCATTGTTGGAGGCCATTTGAGGTTGGACTTGATCACTTATGATTGCGCTGGACAACCTAGACTGACCAACACACAGGCAAAAGATTTTTTTAAACTGTCATTTTAAAGAAGGTCTTTGATGGAAGAGATTCTGAAACTGGCTGAAAAATTGACATTTTAAGCATATTTGTCTAACTTTGTTTTTGAGAGGATGAACTATTATAAATAAAATTTGTCTGAGGAGATGTGTCCCATGTCCCACCTTTACTGTGTTCAGAATGCAAGGCAGTTTTACATATGGCATGAAAACTTAAAAATTCAGTGGAAAGATGTGAGTAGATGCACATTGGCCCAGGCTGCGCAAACTGACATGAAGTCTGTGCAAGCTGACATGTTATAACTTCAGCTCTTACCCAGGGCTTTATGAATATACTTCATAAATGTACAGACATGAGAGAAGAACTGGGGGGAGCTCAACACACTCCCATACACAGTCAGTGAATGTTTCCCGATGGCTTATAGCTAATTCAGTTGATGGTCTGAACACACCTTTACGATAAACCATGTTTTCATGTATGACTATTTTGCAAATACATCAAAATATAACGATTTCCAAATTCCATTTTGTTTTTCATCAAAATGAAGAAGTGTCACTAATTAAATTAAAAATCAAAAATCTACCAAACTGCAAAATGTTGATACTGAGTGTAACAATGAAATATTGACTGGCCCTGTGGAAAAGCAACACTTTACTCATTTAAGGTAGAGGTCATGGTTTTGGATTAATACTGTGAAATATACAGTTATTTGATGCACCAGACTGCTGTGTCATCTTAATTAATATTAAACAGAAACAGCAATCTTTCCCTGATCTTAACCAAGGTAATAAAATTTAGACACCAATTACATTTTGCACCAAATGTACTTGGTACCTTAGCAAATCTGGCTGTCGGCCCTCTACACCAGCAAAACAAGTAACAGCACCATTCATATTTTACATGCGAGTTCAATACCGCATTCAGTTTTGAAAAATGCTATTGAACCACAACCGTAAGCCTTGAGAGCATATTCTCTTGCATTTCCTGTTTGATTAACCAAAACAGCCCTATGAGTTCAGAGAGGTCAGGGGGAATGCAAAGCAGCTTCAAACAGCACAGTATCCTATTTTTCCCCATTCTCTCCATTAACAACACACCACTTTTCAATTTAGCCCACACTATGCCTGAAATAAAAGCATTTCAGAGGATTGATCGATATCCATTGATTGCTACAAGATATTTAGTTCATCTATCCTCTTAACTCAGGCTGAAATAAAAGCAGCGCTCTGGACCAACTTGTTTTTTGTTCTTTTACAGTTCCAGCTGTATAAACAGACCCTAAAAAATAGCCCAGTGGTTTGGTGTGAAAACCACCTAGTGTTTCAGTCCAGCCAAATCGATTTAGCCTGGGTTTCTCTGTAAAACACATTAGAACGCTTTGATTTTTTTTCACTCTTTCAAACTCAAGTCTCTGTGGAGACAGGTCTGTCCCTGCTTTTTCATGAAAAGCATTCTCACAAAGAGCAAATGTAGTAGACAGGTTTAGTTCAGATTTGTGGTGCACCATAATATTATGAATTTAGAGTAGACTTTGAATGGGTGGATTTTGAAAGGTAACATAACAATTCTTGAACATTTTCCAGGCAGTCTTTCTACAGCTGCAATCAGGCTTTTATATATATATATATAATACTTTTGATGATCGCTAAATGTCCCTTTCACACCTGTAGTTTGGGTCCAGTGACAAATTAATTAAATGAACCACAAGGAGTAAACATGAAGTCTTTACGGACTGACAAGTAATTCATGGAACAGTTACAGTATGATGACTGTCATCCTGCATCTTCATCTTTATTCTTACTCTGCACTTTACTGTGTTTGTTGGGTGTATTTGTTCTCTCTGGCTGTCACAAAGATCTCACTAAGAAATAGTGTGTCATCAAAATTGCTGCAAATGGGACTTTATATGTCATAAATAATGGAGGGGTAAAAGCAGACAATGGGGGGGGGGTCATGGAGAAGTACACAACACAAGCTGAACATGCCTGTTTTAACTCATTTTCACTTCTTATTGCACAAAGGAAAATCCCTGCACGACATCTCACAATAAGTAAATGGATTGAATCATAGTTATTACTTGAAGTCATGCTTAAGATGACTTGTCTTGTTATTGGTCTGCTCTGTTTGCAACAGAGTTCAGTGGCGGCACACCACATAGGTTAGGTGTGAAAGCAGCCTAAAGCAACGGTAAATGAGCGGAGGTTAGCTTTCTTTTTCTTTGGACTCCCCAGAGTGTCCCACACCTTATAGGTCAGCCCAGTGAACAGTGAGTGCTATTCATCATCAGACTGGGCCCTATTAGGCCCTCATAGACAGCACTGATGTGATGTTAATATGAAATACCAAGGTCAATATTGGCCAAACCAGATCAGCAATCCCTTACTGGCTTAAAACTACAGTATATTGTTTATAAAGAGCAACGAGAGCTGCAACTTAACCTCGAAGATGAGTTCTGTCCTTTTTATACATCAGCCTTTTCACCAGGCTGACACTCTCTGGCTGATGAGACGCACAAGAGATAAATCCAGCATGTAGGAGAGTGGTGTTCAGCATTCACTCGTCTTTCCCTCTTCATAAGCTTTAAAAAGAAAGAGCTAAAAGAAGAAATACTGCACTCATTCACGACCCCCTCACCTACAGGGCATACCTCCTTTAAACAGCCCTCCTACACATTTCCACAAAAAACCCTTTTTATCTGTGGTGATGGATGTGTACAGTATCTACTATGCAACTGCTTATAGCAGCATGGCTTACTTGAACAGCTTGAGGCATGGCTTGTTTTCTGTGGACCTTTGTTTTATGTATATGTTACAGTGTTATTAGATTGAATATTATTTAATTTTATTAATTAAATAACTTTTAAAAATCGTAAAAATTGTAGACCAAGGGCTCTATTTTCGATTCCGCCGCTGGCGCAGCACAAAGTCAGGTATGCTGCGCCGATGGGGCATGGCGGAGCAGACTATGATTTTTTTGTGCACTGCGCCGCTGGCGTAACTCCTCCCCCTTCTCATCTCAATCCCACCCAGCAGCGCAACTCGGAAGGAGGGAGGGGAGAAGGCGTGGAGTGGGTTTGACACAACTGAGTCCAATCTTCACCACTCACACCAGCTCCTCACCTCACCTTTAAAAACGCTGCTGGCTAGGCACATGGCAAGTTTCGAGGATGACTGAGCCTGCGCAGGAAACTGTCTGATGCCCAAACTTTTCCCAGGAGGAGACTGACGTTCTGGTCTAGGAGGTCAAGGCTCACAGTGGCCGTATCTACAGCCTTGTGAAATTTATTTCAATACTGTCTATCTATTTAGTGTGGAAAATTATTGATCGTCAATTTTCAGTGGATAGCCGTTATCACCTAGCAGCGACCCATCCAGAGGGGTGTCCCCCTGAAAGACTGTAGGGATGCTAGAATTCGCCAGGATGAACGAGTCATGTGTCAACCCGGGGAAATCAAAATGGACCGAAAATCCAAATCCGCCGGCTGATTATGCCGACACCTCCCCCTACTAGGAGGTTCCCCTCGCGGGACGAATAAAGGAATATTGAATACTGCGCTGCAACGCCCATCCTGGCGCACCTCTGTGCACCTTGGTTTACCAAAATACCAAGTGCGCTGCGCGCCTACCGATGCTGCATGAAAATACCACTGCGCGGGGTGCGCACCCTGCGCCCCACCAGCCGCGGGGACGAAAATAGAGCCCTAAGAGTCTACAATGATGCCGCCCACTCTGTCAAGCTTCGCACAGCTACGCTTTAAGATGAATGCGAACATCAGCATGCTCACATTCTCACAATGACAATGCTAATGCTTTTGATCATCTTTAGTTTCTTATCATGGTAGCATTTGCTAATTCGCACCAAACACAAAGTGCATCTGAGGAGTTATTAGTTTACAGTTTGCTAGTGTTTGGTCATAAGCCAAAGACAAAATATTTTGACCTGATCATGGTGCCACATGAGAAGTCCTGGATAACCAAAAGTGATTTAAGTTCATCCTGAGGGGGACATGAATGTCTGTATGTCAGGCAGTCCATCTAAATAGTTTTGAGATGTCAGAATGCACCACAAATATGAACCTCATGGCATCCAGAGAAAAAGTGTGGAAACCATTAATGTCTAGACTAAATTTAAAGCCAATTCATCCAGTATGTTTAGATAAAGCTATTTTCATAAAAAATATGAACCTGACATTTTCACAAACCATTTAGAAAATGAAATAATCAACTTAGAATCTGATAAACCATTTTTTATTTACGGATTTAATCATACTTTGGATTCATCAGCGTCATTTGTTATTCTCAAGCACTTTTAGGCAATTCCATCTGGATTTTTTTTCTGCATGAAATGCTTTACAAGATGTGTTTGGGAGGATATACATTGTCTGTCTTTAGCAAATACACAAAGCATATAAATGAAACCTTTCCAAACTCTGTGTTTATTGTCTCTTCAAAGTGAAGCATTTGAGGCTGAATTCCCTGGCTAAACACAATCAGGTTGTCTTCTCTCAGTGTTATCAAAGTGTTACAAACTGATTTGGGAGCAGTGGATCCCCAGGGTCTCTGTGTGCAGACTCTATTATGTCTGTACCTTTGATTTGCCTTTACAGCAAATATTACCTACAAATCTCGGTTAAATCTCTCAACAGAGGAATTCCTCAAGTTGATTCCTTTTAATTCTTTTACAAAGGTTTGAGGCAAATTTAATAAAGTATGACTAAACCCTGCAGTTTCCAGTGGGATTTTACCTCCAAAGCTTCTTTTCAGCAGAAACAATGCAAGATAGAATAAAGACGCTGAAAAGCACTTTGATAGTGTTCTTCTGGGCTCATGAAAGGTACACTGTAAAACATTACAGACTGGTTCAACTGTGAGACATGAGTTCCCTCGCTGCAAGAACAAAGAGCAAATTCAACTTCAAGGTAACGCTTTTTGCAACTCAAAAAAGTAAAGTGGAACTCCTGTGCAATTCCAGTCATGCTGAGTTGACACTTCATTTACTCAGATGCTCTTGGTTTAGATTTTTCTGTTCACTAGTACCTGATTTTTGTTTTTTTGGATCAGGTCTTCCACTTTTCAGTGATTCTCCAAAGGGGTGTTTTGTTCCTGCACTTTTTCTTACAGCACTTTGTACATCTTTACATCACTGAATCTATTTTGAAATATTCTGATTATTAAGGTTACTGTTTTCTTTCATATTACAGTGACTTCTCATTGTGCTTGTGGAAATTGTAAGCAAAGAGAATTCAAGCTCGAGGATCCACTTACATTACACTGCCAGAGCTTTCAATTGAGACTGTCTTCACAAAAACAAAAACAGCATTTGTTGTTTGTTCAAAAGCATAATATTATAACCAATTTCTTCCACAAAATGGAAGAAATTGGTTGGTGGACTACACTGGTGAGGATGACAGTTGTAATGTGTCGTGTAAATTAGATCAGAGTAAATACCATTATCTAGTTTAGGAATTATTATTTGTAATTATCCACTCTAATCTATCACAATGGACATGTTCATTATCAGTCTTCAAGTGTGTCAAACATTTTTTGGAACTGAATAAAAAAGATCATCCCCACTTGTATTGTAAAGAACAAAATGATACAGGCCCCCAGTCAAATGGTGTGAAACAACACTCACATTCCTGCATGGATTGACATTTTTCAACAAATGGCAAGCATTAAGGGTAATAATCACCTGTAAGGTTGGAAGCAGCAGGAATGTCACAGAGACAGGGTGTGGCTGTAATCCAAAGGACTGTAATCAAAATTAAAGATTTAAACACAAGCCATTGTCCTTGTTTTTCAGACGCAAATGCACAACTCACTACATCAGACTAAAGACAGTAGTGTGAAGTGAGACAGTAAAGCTACAATGTGCAGCAATATCCCCTCATTTATGTCAACATGTCAGACGTGGTCCTGAAAGCTATTGGTGTGGAATAGGCACTTGATGAATGTTCAGCCAGGGTAAATCTGGCTTTGGATATGATAATTACAATTTCCTTCAATTGAGCAACTTGTTTTTGTCTTTCTTCTCTAACCTAAATAGTGAAGTTAATCTCCAATAGTTACCTACACCTTTTAAGAATCAGTGTAACAAGATCCAGACCTGTTCTTCATATAATGTAAAATGACAATCAGATGCTCAGATGTGTGTAAAAATGCTAAAAAATCGATAAAGGTTTTGTAAAACCAGTATACACTACTCTTTGAAGGTTTAGTGCACCAATGCAAGCACTCCATGGCTTCCTTCAAGACCTTCTGAAAAAATGCAGTCAACTTATATATTATACTATGAGTTATGTTGTTTATTTTCTGCAGCTTCTCTAATTGAGAAATGTACTTTGTATCATGAAAAGTATCACTGTAGTGTGACATCATATTTGAGAAGACACAAATACATACATTTCTGCTGAGTTTAGCAGAAATGGAACTCAGCAGAAATAGACCTAGAGGTGGATCAATACATGACCATGATATTAATGTTTTGCATTCATTATTCTGCCCAGCAGTAGCCTAAGTAGAATGAGTTTACCAGGACCGGCTACTTGTTATTCTTATTACACTGTAATGTGTAACTTATAATGTTATTGTGTGGCCATGAGTTTTAAGTCAACTTATTATTCTTCTTGCTCAGATTTCAGATCATTTAATTCATGTCCAGAGCCAGCAACAGGTGGGCTGTAAATTCTTTACTTTTGTCTGCATGAATTTTTATACAGGAATGGGGTTATTCTTCATGCAAACACGCATACCAATGGCATCTGATCATTATTAATGTTGATACAAAAATTCTCTCTCTGTTTTGGTGCAGCATTATCAAAATGGATTGGTATTTTTCAACAAATGGCAGGCATTCAGAGGCCATAATCACCTGTAAGGTTGGAAGCATGTCAGATGTGGTCCTTAAAGCTATTGGTGTGGATTAGGCACTTTACCATGAACATTCAACCAGGGTAAATTACAGTTTCCTTCACTTGAACATCTTCGCAACTTGTTTAAATCAAATCAAACTTTATTTATACAGCACTTTTCATACATATTAAAATGCAACACAAAGTGCTTCACAGGATTTAAAAACAACATAAATCAAAATAAAGCAACAATAAAAACCCATCCCTCCAACCCTCCGTATGTACAAACACCCACCCTCAACTACATGCATACACACACGCACACACGCGCACACACGTGCACACACACACACACACACACACACACACACACACACACACACACACACACACACACACACACACACACACACACATTCTTACTGCAGACGATAGCAGGGGTAATAAGACATGGCAGGGCAGTAATGACTGAGGAAAATGCCACCTTTGGGGTCGTCCACACCGAGAGACATCAGGAACTGTGAGCATCAGGGGCACTCGCACCCGGGCCCACCCGAGCCCGACAGACCGGTGGACCCCACACCAAGGTAGGGAGTCCCCCAACCAGCCGGGCCAAGAGGGCCCGAGGACAGCCCCCCCTGCAACAGATCAGACACATCTCTCAGTGTGGAGGACCTGCCGAGGAAACACTGGAATTAAAGCTTGAAGCCCATTGTGGCTTAACAACCATCGTTAGCTTCCTGGAAACCATCCCACACTCTGCAGACAGACAGGGACGGACACAGTCTTGAAATATATTTTCTTCCAGTCTAAAACTCCATATCAGTCATTATGTGATGCAATGTATAAAAAATCCTTAATATTCAATTTGAGTGTCTTTGTGTTCATGAGAAAATGTAGATGGTAAGTAAAAACTAGTAGAGCCAGTATCTCATGATAATGAAATGTGTATTCCTGGAGTTTTTTGCAGACAAAGAAAGATCTTTTTTCCTGTCAAACTTTGGCATATAACAATTTATTGACAATGATTAGATTTTCTATCTTTTACTATCCTAATGAATATTTCCAGGAAGAAGTGCGAGCATCGCTCCACATGGGGCCAGTATCATTCTCTTCGACAAAAAAAGGGAGTCTGTGCAATCCTTTTTCTGTTACAATTCAAAGGTCAAAGCAACATTCTTAGTACACGCCTCTTTTACAGGTATACAGGCTATTTTCTTCATTATCAGAGAACATTTGCATTACTGTGCCAGCAACAATTAGCAAGAACCAATCAGGGTCCAGACAGTTCCAGGATTGTGTATATATACTGAGCTTTGCACAGAGGGTTTATACCAGTCTTTTCTGACTTTTGGAATTGTTAATCACTTGGATAAGGACGACAAAGCCCGAAAGAGATTCATCTACGTTTTTTGAGAGGAGACCCAGAAGAATTTGTCCTGAAAAGAAAGCCTTGCACTTCATTGCTTATCAGAAAGATAAAGACACATTTCACATTTCCTGATGGATTCCTCGTCTCCCTCTGAAGACGAACGTTCTATGTATATGATGGTAATTAGAATTTCAATTACATAAAAAGAGTTGGTGAAACATGCCTATGATAAGCTAGTGTCAAATTCCACAATTCTGTTATTATTCACACAGTAACTAACAAGCTATGCTATGTGTTTCATTACAGGGCATGGAACAACAGGTTTCCCTTGAAATGTCAGCTGAAGAAGAACCACAAGTGGCAGAAGCAAAAGAACAAGTAGTAGAAAAGAAAGTAATCTGGAGAAAACCACCTTCAAAAACCCCAAAGGCAATGGCTCACATTGTCAATGATGAAAACCTTCAAGAACCTGATATCCAGGTCAAAATGTCATCAAACAATGGGCATCAGCAAATCTATGGCAAGAAAAATTACTGCCTTTTCTGTGAGAAGCCTTTTGTTAAAATCTCAAGACATCTGAAGCAGAAGCACTCTGATAAATCTGAAGTGGCTAAGGCAATTGCACACAGGCACAGATCGGACATGCACAACAGTCTTTTGAGCAAACTTCGAAACATGGGAAATTACCATCATAACTGTTCAGTCCTGTCCTCTGAAAAGGACAAATCATACCAAAAAGTTAAGCAACCCATGCATCATCAGCAACAGACTGCCTTGCAAGTTTTGCTTTGCTATGTATGTCAAAACATAACTTTGGAGACATCACAAGCGATGCAAACTACAAGTAAAAGATGATCATCCAGTGAAAAGAAGAATTCAGGTAAGTTCTTCCCTGTTGTTGCCAATGAACATGACAGTCTCCACTGGACTCAAAACAATTCTGGAGGACATAGCATATGACGCTGTTACTCATTTGGTGAAATACTGATAATTGCACTGGGAGAGAGAATGTTCCTCAAAAATGGAGAAGTGAAACAACATCGGGCAGACATCAGGAATAAGATGAGAGAACTTGCTAGACTGGCGGCAAGAACAACTGACACAGACATTGTCTTTTGGAAGTACTTGATAAACCCAGGAAAGTTCAATACAGTACTTGAGGCAGTGAAAAAGATGACTGGGTTTGACAATCTATCAAACAGATTCTCAGTTCCCTCAACAGCCCTTAAACTGTGCCATTCCCTTGTGAAGGTATTGTATATTTTGCAAGGAGAGGCTCTGCGTCAAGAGTATGATGCGTTAAAAGGAAGAGCAGAACCATTCTTTAAGTTAATGCATTAAAAACACTATACCAGAAAAAATGGAACAACCCACAAAACGCTTCCTCTATCTGAGGACATCAAAAAAACAAGATCATTTGAAATGCCTTGAAGAAGACAACAAAAGAGCCCTTCTTGAACATCCATCTCAAAGTTCATGGAGTGAGCTTTCCCAGGTAACACTGACGCAGCTGATCTTATTCAGTTGCTGCCATGAAGGAGAAGTTTCCAGAATGGAGGTTAAAACATACCTGAGATTCGGGAGAGCTTGTCACCATTTGAAATAAATTTTTGTGAGAATCTCATCAGGGTGGAAATACGGGGTAAAAGGGGCCACGAGGTACCAGTCTTGTTCCTGACAAATGTCAGAGAATCCGTGGATCTTCTCATCAAAACAAGGGACGAGGTTGGGATTTCCCAGAGTAATCCATATATTTTTGCCAGACCTTACTTTGGATCACAGGAAAACATCCGTGGATGTGACAGACAAACGATACGGAGAAGGCTGTGGAGCTAAAAACCCAGAAAATATAACTTCCACTAAGCTGAGGAAGCGCATAGCCACTGTTTCACAGCTACTCGACCTTCAGACCCATGAGCTAGACCAGTTGGCTTCTTGGGACACGATATTGAGGTGCATTAGGAGTTTTACAGACGACCAGAAGAAACTCTCCAAATGGCAGTAGAATTCTCTTTGCCCTGCAAGGGGGATGGGCAAATACAAAGGAAGATGATGTCACACCAAATATCAATTGTAAGGAAAAGATTCTAAAATTTACTGTATTTTGTCATTTACGTTGCTTTTTTTTGTCTTTAGGGGTGAAAATCTTTTAATTTGTAAGAATTTATTTTACGTTACAACATTTTGTTGCAGCTGAAGATGAGTTAATCTTGGATGCAGATAATGCCATGAGTCAAAAAAGTAAGACTTCCCACTACATATACTTTATCAATCATAACAAAAATCTGTCACTCTAATTATATTGCCATCTCTGTGATTTCAGGAAACTCAGGGGATCCCGAAGAAGAAGAAAAAGAAGATGATCCTGAAGGACAGACTTCCACTTCCAGAAAGGCAACTGTGGACATAAAATCATTATTGCACTTCAGGCAAAAGGGTACGTGATTCCACCGACTTGAATATTGTCACATTGATATTTATTGATAAGAACTGATGGTGGTGATTTTCATTCAAGAATTTCTTCACTTAATTAATTTCTTCACGTATTTATAGGGAAATCCAGAAGACCATGCACCCCGAGCAAGAGAAAAATAATTGAACACTATTTCAAAGACTTCCTGACGAAAATGAAGATTCCTGGAAAGGTTGATTGTCTAAGATGCTTGGATGAAAATCCTATTCTAAGGGACAATGGAGGAGACTGGAAAGCAGTAAAATATTTTGTGCATAACAAAATAACAACTATCAAGAGAAATTTGTGCCAGTAACTATGAAGACCAATAATACTGACAGAATTCTGAGAGCTTACATTATGGAGCATCAGTGTTATTCATCTGAATACTGGGAGCTTGCATTGTGGGGTATCAGTGATATGTGCCTGAATACTGGGAGCTCGCATTATGGAGCCTCAGTCTTAAGTGTTGTAACATTGGTAATTCATGTAAACGGAGCATCAGTGTAAGGGTTGCAACAATAGCACATCATGTAAACATAGTTCTACTCTTTCATAACATTGAAGCAATTGATTATCTTATAGTCTCTTATAGCCTGCTGCTCGAGGAAAAAAGGGGGCCTTTCTGTGTGGAGTTATGTTCTCCCCGTGTTCACCCGGGGTTTCCTCCTTAAATAACCCCCACTAAAACATGCAAGAAGATCACCACCTGACCAATGGTGACGAAGGAAAACTGGTCCCCGGGCGCCGATGTCGGCTGGCAGCTGGTAGCCCACCGCTCCTGGTCTGCCGCGGAGGATCGACAGACCAAGGATGGGATAAATGTGGAGATAAAGAATTTCACTTGCATGGCGTGTACAGTTCCCTCCCTGTAACTCTGTGTGCTGTGATTAATAAAGTTGACTTCTTCTACTTCTTCTTCTTATGAGATTTTTTTTATGTGATAAACTCTGTTTATTATGTGGAAAGCCATTTCTGTCATTGGAGTGCAGCAAAACGAAGAAAGAAACCCTCAGTTTAGGAGTGTATGTGTGGGCCTAATAGCACTTTAAATTCAGCATTTTTGGACTGATTTCTATTTAGGGTTGTGAAGGCTTGATGTGTTTTTACAAAAGCATAGTAGCAAATTTGTAAATAATATGATATATTTAAAATATAAAATTAAAGCTAATAAATGAAATTGTTTCATTTAGTTTTTCAAAAGAATATTAATATAAAAGAAATATTAATTAGTTTTTCAAAAGAATATTAATATAAAAGAAATATTAATTTCCCCTTTTTCATGCATGAGTTTGAACATTGCTCCATGATGCACTTGTGTAGGGGAACTAACTTAATTTGATGTTGCATTCGTTGATAAAATGATGGGGCACCACCTTCCTCAGCTAAGAAGGACTGCAGAAATTAACTGCTAACACTGATAAAATACTAACGAATGAACTAACAGTAAACCAGTCTGATAATCTGAAGTGTAAACTCTGGATACAGGGATCGTATATATTCAGCTCAAAAGGACACCGTCTAACCAGGACTTAAATCAAAATCTTATTTATTAAGCACAATTATGGATAATGAATGATGTATCATGAATGGT
Organism: Chaetodon trifascialis; assembly: GCF_039877785.1. NCBI lineage: Eukaryota > Metazoa > Chordata > Actinopteri > Chaetodontiformes > Chaetodontidae > Chaetodon > Chaetodon trifascialis. Next base: position 5,206,631 of record NC_092067.1, on the reverse strand, counting down.
ACGAAGGAAGTAGTGCTGTCAGGCGATTAAAAAAATTTATCTAATTAATTACAGGATTTGTAATTAATTAATCTAATTAATCACATTTTAATCTCATATCTGCTAAAGGTCCCCAAATAAAGAATTTGAATTCTAGGACATTACAATTCACTGACATTCACATTACAGCTGGTGAATTCTTTTCATCACTGTAGTTCTCGACGGTAGCTGGAAATTAGAGTCAGATGACGCTATCTGAAACGCCTCTTTTAGGCCCTCGTCTTCCACGATTGAAATCGGCCTGCAATCAGCAGCAACCCACTTTGTGATTGAGTTTGTCAGTTTTTCTGTCGTGGCTTTGCTCATTCGTTTTCCTAACATCAGCAAGTGTGGGTTGGCGGAGTGAGCTCACGGTAGCACTAGCGGCACTAGCAGCAACTACATGTTTAGCGTTTCAATGATAATTCAGCCTGGAGCTGCTACGGTGATAGGAAAATTCTTTTTTACACAAGGTACAAATCACTGCGTTCTTGTTAATAGTCCCGTCTTTGTTCTTTTTATAAATAAACTTGCCGTTCAAAGGTCCAAGTAGGCTTGCCTCGCTCTCTGGTGTCGCATCCATGTCTGTTGTCACCCTGCTTTTGACTAGTGGCGCAGGTAGGATGCGACCTGCCACTGCAGCCTACGGGTCACTCAAAGGGCCAAATTTAAAATGCTTGCGCATTGACTTGCCACTCATGATTAATTGCGTTAATTTTTATAGCGCGTTAATTTGCAGCGTAATTAATTAATCTAATTAACGCGTTAAACTGACAGCCCTAGAAGGAAGATATAAGGTGATATGACAGAACACAAAAGAAACTTATGGCAACGCAATGGCAAAAAAGTTTGGCGATAGTGAGAAGTAGTTGTAAGGGGATACTAGGGACGCAAACGTAAAGTTAAGGGATTAAACAAGTAGTTGAGAGAATTTGGATAAATTAGCAGTATCTTTACCTCACGGACCAACTCTTATTCAAACCCACTTAGCATGCCTACTTGGTTGGTGACGTCCCGGTAAATTCTGCTCCGAACTAACTCGAAGATGCCCAGGTGCTCGTCCGTGGCTCGATCTGCTCGATGGTCCGTTGGAAGGCCCAGGATCAAGGATCAACAGCTGGCTGCAGGGTTTTGGTTCGGTTGAGTCCGTGAAGGATTATTTTAGACTGATAGTAACAAAATTGATAGTCTCTTCGAAAAGGGTCTACAAAATTATTATTATTTGACTAAAATTTACAGATACTAAAACAAAAACTTGTGACTTAGAAAAATGAAAGTTTACGGCAAAACTATAGAAACACGTCTTCTGAAGTAGCTTCTGAGGTAAATCATGTTACTCGGTATGGCTTTTCGAAGACGGGAAAAACTTAAAGACTACAAGACTAAGACAACTAAGAAGTAACAAACAAAACTAAATCATAATGTAACATAACTTAAACTAACTTAAAACAAGACTGAGTAACGCGCACTGAATTCATGCTGCGGCTGCAGACATTTAAATCTCGCTCCAGGACGTGTCTATTGGGCAGGCCGTCGCTCACGTAGGACGGTTTGCGACGCGCAATGTAATCTCGCCTCATGGAGCTGGAATTAATTAATGATTCATACAAGGG